>NW_027497434.1:0-138370 GCF_021521415.1 Bidens hawaiensis
TCCGACGTTAAAGTAGGGCTACCGGGTTCGGGGCCTTACAAACCTGTGTAATTGAGCTCCCTTCCATGTTCTTGGGATGGGGGTGTCATCGAGCCTTCCGAGCCGATATGCACCTGGTTCGGAATCTCGTTGTTTACGCAGTATGTAGTCTCCAACATTGAAGCTGCAGTTTCATCCGTGTTTTCCCCGACTGTGATTCTACACGCATTAGCCTGCTTAGCGTCCATTACGCCACGAGGTGAGTGAGTTTCCCATTTCTGACGAATGCTTCGACGACGTCCTTCAAGTCTACGCATTCCTCGGTGGTGTGGCCTTTTGTCCTGTGGAAGTCACAGGATTTGCTTTGATTAGCGTTTGGACGCTGTCGGATAATTGGAGCCTCTGGCCATGGGAGCCTCTCTGTGGCGAATATCTCGGTGACGCTTTTGGTGAGTGGCGTCCATCTGGAGTTCCGGTTCGACAACTGCATGTTATCCTTTCCACCTAACCGAGGGTGCGAGCCGGATGAGGTGCCAAAGTTTACCCTTGACTGCCAAATACCTAGCTTCCTCTTTTTGTTTAGTCGGGCGGTAAGGACGTTGTTTTCTCTTGTTTTCTGAGTGTAGAGGTTTGTGCTCCGGGGAAGATCTCTACCCAGTTGCTTTTCCGTTTCCGCGAAGCGTTTAGCTGCTGTCATGATGGCATCCCATGTGGATGGCATGCCGTCTTTACCCGTCAATGTGCGGATAAGCTCTGGGTATTCGGCGCCTTGGATGAAAGCTACGCGAACAAGATCCTCGCTTATGGTACCCAGACTCAGCTTCTTTGAGTTGAAGCGAGTGATGAAGTCTAGTAAAGACTCATCTTCCTCTCGGATGCAGTTGAGGATCGTCCATTGCTCTTCGGTATACTTTCTTTGCTGACTGAAGTGTTGGCTGAACTTCTGTTGGAAGTCTGCCCAATCGTAGATGTGGTGGACCGGTAGACGGTCAAACCACGCTCTGGCTGCCCCAACAAGCGTCATTTGGAACATGTAACACCACGTGGGTTCCGTCCAATTGCTGACGGTTGCCCCCAGCTATGAATCTGTTCAAATGATCGTCTGGGTCAGATATACCATCATATGTGCCTATGTTAGACATTTGTTTGGCACTTTTCGGGCAATTGCTTCCGCAATGTCCCTTGCAAATTTGGACGTTCCCGCATTTGCAACAGTTGGTCTGAAGGTTTTAGAGAAGTCACGTGGGCTTCCACCCGCGTTCCTTGGTTTGAAGGTTTCTCCAAAATTTCTTCTGTTGAAATCTGCTTGTTTACGCTTCCCTTTCGCCCTATGGCGTGGGTTTGCGTCACTGTCAGATTCTTCCCCATCATCATACTCGCACTCATTACTCATGTTGAGCTGTTGTCGAGTACTTCCGAATTCGTCAGCCTGTTGGAGTGAACGTAAGCGTTAATCCAACTCAGCTTGGAATTCCTTCTGACGTGCTTCCGCCCACGCTTTAACTTGATCAAGTGTTTGGCGGGGGAGCCTCGTCCGTTGTCTCTCCAACTGGGTATCGGTGAACCCCAGTGAAGGATTGTTTACTGCACTTGCCCCGGCTTGGGTAACCGGGGTAGTGTTCGTAAAATTTACTGCACTTGCCCCGGCTTGGGTAACCGGGGTAGTGTTCGTAAAATTTGTGCACTCGCCGGTGTTCCCCCCAGTAGTTGGGGTTGTGGTTACCGGGGTTTCTTGGTTACTCGCTGGCCTTGGCACCGGAGTAACCTTAACCATCTTTCCAGAAGTTTTGAAAAAACTGCTAAAGAATAAGTTCTAGGTTCTGTCCCACGGATGGCGCCAATGAAGAAACACTAAGTGACCCCGGCAGACTACGGATAATCTGGGGGTTAAATAGATATTTCCCTCGAGGGTTAGGTCCTGCAAAGATGGTTATTCTTCTGATGACCTGCAAAACAGACACCGTGAGCTCGTCACTGAGAAGGGGGGTACCTCCTTGTGACCACCCTCTGGCGTGAGAATCAGACTAGATTGCTCTGAATATAAGTGTATATTAAGAGAAATAGCTAGAGCAGATATCAGATAATGTAAGATACAAGATAATGATACCGTTCCAATGTGTTGGAGTATTTATAGCCGAAGGTAGGTGTCCAAGAAGGTACAGCCAGCTGTATAATATTCCTTTTCTACCAACTGTGGGCTACGCACGTGCCATGCTAGTGGTTGGTGGGTAGGCAGCGGCTGATAGTGACATGGCCGGCTGTGTACTATTCCTTTTCCACCAACTGCAGGCTATGTACGTGCCACGACAAGGGTTGGTGAGTAGGCAGCGGCTGATAGTGACATTAAGTACTAGAGCGTGCTGCTCGTCGTACTGTTGTCAGTGAGCTGTCGCTGCTTTGGTCAGATCTTTTGTCCATACCTTGGCAGGTATAGTACAAAAGATCCTCCAGGAGCGTACGGACTGGCTCATTTGGG
The DNA here is from genome assembly GCF_021521415.1 of Bidens hawaiensis. Classification (NCBI taxonomy): domain Eukaryota; kingdom Viridiplantae; phylum Streptophyta; class Magnoliopsida; order Asterales; family Asteraceae; genus Bidens; species Bidens hawaiensis. The sequence continues at coordinate 2,456 of NW_027497434.1, forward strand.
CGGGAGTATTCCCGGCTTTGGGCGGGAGTATTCCCGGCTTGCTCATTCCTTCTTCAGGTGACATTACTGAATTATTTAAGAGTTAGTACCTTGTGCGTGTAGCCTTGCTATTAGTGCGGGTAGCCTTCCCTGATGGCTAGTATCCGCAGCTGCGGGAACAGGCGGGGTACGTCACAATTGGGAGGCTTTTCCTGCGGGAACAGCTTGCGTACTGCGCGTAAGGTCGTCATCTCTCTGAGCGTGGTGGGTCCTGCGAATCCAGTTGGTCTTTGCGCAGACGTCCCCTTTAAGGTGAGTCTTGCGGGTCCAACTGCGCAGACGTCCCTCTTTGAGGTGAGTCTTGCGGGTCCAACTGGGCTCTGCTGGGACCTACCTCTTCAAACAATAATAATAATTAAGAATATCTATCTATCTATCTTCATCCATTCATTCATTGTTTGTTTCTTTTACAGATTCATTCATTGATTGTATGCGGTGTTTTTTTATATATAATCATGATTAGGCTAAATAAATCTATCTACTCTAATAAAATGCTACCATTTTTGCCACTTGTCAATCTCATAGCCCTCCTTATATATTTTTTCAACCAATTTTTATAAATGTACTTATCTTTTAAGTTATTTAAATACATGAATTCTATATTTTTATTAAATGTAAATCCTAACCGATTCATTTCTTAACATTAATGGTGAAATAAGAAAATATAAGAAGTTGCAGGTCTGTTAGAATAAGATTTTAAAGTCACCAGTAATTGCAAATAAAGAAAATAACGGTGCATCATTGTCGAAGAATTTGGATTTGTATGGTAAACTACAAATTGTTTTTAAACTGGGATTCGAACAGCAGTGCATAATTTTTTGTATAAGATTGGTTTCAAATTTGGATTTAATAATTTTCTCATCTGCATTTGCTCAAGAAAATGCGTATTTTCTTAATTTTCTCCAAACATTTTGTATAAATATTACAAATATAGAGAATACCTATTATATATATCTTGGTGTTTAGCATTAAATCATTGAACTTGAATATTATAACTACTAGGTTAGATACCCGTGTATAACACGGGTTGGCTAAAATATATGATGTGAATAATTTGACAAATGAGTAGGATCAACGATAATACTTAAATCTTTGAATCGTGAAATCCTTAATTAGTAGTATTAGTGATTTGTGAGGTTTATACCAAAACTAGAATTAGCATATCTCTGATAAGTTGAAAAAGGCCTAGAATCTGCTTAACACAATAATTGGAATACGAAAAAAAAGATGAATGTGAATTGTAATGGCATCGATTAGGTACATGTGCACGACATAGGTTGAACTATTTAAATTATGTGAGGTATGACTTGATAAAGCAAAATAACGTGTTGCATTATATAGGGACCAAATTAAGTTACTGTTATAATGAACAATCATATAAACAAATCATAAATCAACACTTCCTTATACACAACATTTGTATCTAATAATTGATATTTTTAAATCGTCTCTGCACTTTACCCTTGATAATGCACGTTAACATCACTAGAAACCATCCTTGCAAGTTGTATCGAAAGATTTTGAAATTGAAAATACCGTTTAGTTAATTTGTGAATGATTATAAGTACTGAAAACCAATTAAAGTATTTTTAAATTGAAATATAAAGAAAATATTACTAACCGATGCCCCGCCATTTTTGTGAATAGGATTTTGTCGATCAATAGTATAGTAATATGTGAATTATAAAAATATATAAAAGCTAGTATGGGTTGTAAAAATAATTATGGAGCTTACATAACTATAACTTAGTATAATTCGGTTGATGATGTTCATATATTTCTTCATAAGCTAAATATTGTTCATTCTTTCACCTGTTTAGTTGAGTTCCTACGTAGGTTGATGATGCTCATATATCTCTTCAGAAGATTCATCTTGTTCATTCTTTCACCAGTTTAGTTGAATTCCTACGTAAGTTATCATGATAAATGTTAATTGACCAAGTTCACATAGAATGGTCAAACTTTTATACCTCGGGTGGACGTCTAACATTTTGTTATCCTGTATAATTCACTTGTAGTTTTTAGTAAACGCAGCCCTCCCAACTAAACTGAAATGAAATGATGTTAAATATTAGTAAATAAAAAGTTTTAAATCATAATATAAAATAACACTCACACTTCCCTTAAGACATTGATGTACTTGTCTTCATTATTTTTGTCACGTATAAGAGGCTAGAGAAACAAACAAATAAATAGATGCTTATTAAATGTTCATCATATTAAGAATACTCACCAATTAAATATTCATTATATTAAAATGATAGAGGATTTTATGGTAGGTTACAAATATTTATTATTGTTTTAATTAGAAAATTATGTTTTTAAAAGTTGAACAATAATGTGTCAGTTGGCACAAAAGTAGGCCAATTAGATGCCATGTGGCACAACTATTTTTGATCGTTTTTTCAATGGACGTCTTTTAGCAAACGAAATGACAGAAAACATCCTTTACGTTTAAAACCCTATCACATTATGTCTTTTGGCCCTATCCCAGTTAACGTTTTTTGTTAAATCTGGTCACGTGCAAGGCAAATGAGGGTATTTTTATAATTAAAAAAACTAAAATAAAAACTCTCTCTCTCTCTCTCCCTCCTGCTTAATCATTGTTCCGATGATCCGCCAGAAGCCTACCGTCGGCTTGCATTCTAGCCATCGCAACGTCCACCGGATTCCTGACGGCTGCATCAATACCGACAGCCAATAACCCAGCAGTGATTTTCCGAGATAACTAAATTTTTTCAGTGGATTCATCAGTCCACTTTTGTCGGAAAATCTCGTACAACCCCATTCTGGTATTAGAGTACAAAGTCTTTCAGAGAAAGGTGGCGGAGATATAGGAAAAACAACGCGACAACGCCTTCAGTTCGGTAAATCTTCAAACCAACAGAAACCGGTCCAGATCTGGCCACCGCCATCGGAATTGCAACTTCTGAGGCGTCGTTGTATGAAAACGCATGACGAGAACATGAACAGAAACTGATTTTCCTTGTAATTGCATACAGACTTTAATCAGATCTGAGTTGAACATCCTACAACAATGGGGGAAATTCCACCTTCAACAAATCCCTCAGCACCCATTTTAAGTATCTTATGCGTATAGGATGAATTAAGAACCCCGATTAGGGGTTAAATCGATAGAAACAAGAATATGGTGGAAGGCTATGGAGAAACAACGATGAACGATGAATCTGAAAGAGAGAGAGAGAGAGAGAAGAATGCAGATTTTAATTTTATACTTTAGCTTTAAATATTAAATAAATATGTAAATTTAGAAAAATACCCTCATGTGCCTTACACATGACCAGATTTAACGAAAAAAAAAGTTAACTAGGTTAGGACCAAAGGACATATGTGATAGAATTTTTAAACGTAAAGGATGTTTTCTGCAATTTCTTTTACTAAATGACGTCTATTGAAAAACGATCAAATATAAAGGATTTCTTATGCGATTTTGTCAAAAGAAAACTAACTTGTATCTTTAACACTTATTAATATTAACTTACTACCCGCACCCACTTGTTCACTAGCATTAAAACACTAATCCACAATACTAAGTTATCGATATAAACATAGTCTAACAATAGGAATATGTTATCAGCAACATCTCATCATCATTCATCAATGGTAACTTACCTTTCTGGTAAGTTTTTAACCCAACAACATCAGTATTTCATCCTCGGTCGTAACTGTCAAAAGTTTTGTCTAATTTTAACGCCAGTTCTAGGGTCATGAACTCATGTTATCCCAAAGCGATATGATTATTGTTTGAGAAACAGATAAGTGTTATGAATTATGTTAAACACTAGGTTATATCCCGTGTTACACACAGACGGAAAATATATAAAACTTCATATATATATATATATATATATATATATATATAGGGATAGGTTATTGTAAAATGACAATTTTTCCTAGGAATGGTAAGAATAATTATGGACCATTAGATTAGGGATCCAATGGTTGAGATTTAAAAATTACCAAAAACCGACATAGTTTCCTATAATTACTCTTTTACCGTTATAACCGTCACAGTTTCCTAGAATTGTTCTTTCATCATAATTTATAATGTCACATGTCAAAAATCTATTGGTTCTTACCATTCCTAGAAAAATCTTTATTTTTATTTGAACCCTTTTCTATATATATTCTTTTACCATAAGTTTTAATGCCAAGTGTCAAAAATATATTGGTTCTTACTATTCCTAGGAAACTCTTTATTCTTATTTGAACCATTTTCTATATATATATATATATATATATAGAAAATGGTTCAAATAAAAATAAAGATTTTTCTAGGAATGGTAAGAACTAATAGATTTTTGACATGTGACATTATAAATTATGATAAAAGAACAATTCTAGGAAACTGTGACAGTTATAATGGTGAAAGAGTAATTCTAGGAAACTATGTCGGTTTTTGGTAATTTTTAATCTCAACCATTGATTAACATGATCCAATGATTATGATTTATTCTTAGCCTTCCTAGGAGACTATTTCTTTTAGGATAACCCTTCCCTATATATATATATATATATATATTTATGTGCATGTGTGTGCGCGCGCACTCGCGTTTGTGTTATATACATTTTAACGAATTGTAAACGTCAGATAATCTAGCATTATTATTATTATTATTATTATTATTATTATTATTATTATAAGGTATCACATTGTTACTTTAATTAAAAGAATCTAGCATACAAAGTCAAATAGAGAAAAATAACAATTTAAAACAAAATTCTAAGTTATTCCACATATTTCTAACTTATACCATGAAACAAAAAAGACATATTAGTTAAAACTTCATCATCTACTAAAATCATATGTTGTAAATTATGAAGCGTAAAAATGTAGATGTTGTAACATAAGTTATGTGTCATACAAATTATTTTTATTGAAGTTATAAAACATTTAAGTACACAACATAAAAAATGCTACAATATATGAATATAATAATGAGATATAATTATAATTTTTATTAAATCGTGCGTTTAATAAAGCAACAATATAATCCAAACCTCGTGACTTAAACTACCATTTCAATCCAAACATCTAGTCCAAACGTTCATAAATGATTTCCCAAAATGCTAAAAAAATAATAAAAAGTCTTAAAATTTAAAAAAAATAACAATGAAAACAATTAATTGTCTTTATTGCTCAATAAATGATGATTATAACAATTTATCTTGAGACTTTCTTCAACTTATAAGTTAATGTTTAAAATTAATGTTCAAATTAACATGTGAAAATTAATAAATGGAAAATTGATGATTTGAAAGCCATGTGGACATGCTAGTTGAATGCTATGTGAAAACCTTGTATTGCTTTAATAGTATAGTAAGATAATCCATATGCACAACAATTTACTATAAGAACTACCTGTAATTTTGTAAGGGTACTTATGAAATTAATCATTTATTTATATGACTTTTTTGTATAGTATAAAATGTTTAAGCAATAAGAATATCAATATTTAGTTTTCAATATTTTCTTCCATAACTTGACCAAAATGTTACATAAATGTATATTTTATGACTTGATTTATACTTTTTTTATTTTATTAAATATAGTTAATTTAATATGTCTTATAAGAAAAATTACTTAATTAAAAGCATTCAAAATTTTAAACCAAAAAATCTGCTTCAAATTTATTCCACTGTTTTCGCTTTCCAAAATCATTTAGGATATTGAAACCTAGAATATCGTTTCATTAGTTATTTACATAATTTCAATATTATATTAACTTATTAATTTTATTTTTATACTAATACAACGAATTAGGTTTACGTTAGTGTTATATGCTGGTTAGTACATAATTAAAGTGTTTATTATGGTTATATTAAAAATTATAAAGCTATATATAGAATTTTTTTAAAAAATTAACTGTCATAACATTTATTGTTAAAATATGTTATAAAAAATCATTAAGATTCACACTTATTATAATGTAACTTAATAGAAATATTTATTATTTTTATTTTTTATTATTTATAACTTAATTATGCCCCTCATTACATTTCAAGGAATATTCCATTTTCACATCAATTAAAAAAATTGTTAATCCAGTTAAAAGTTATTTACCATGCTTCCATAAAATCTGAAATTTTTGTTTTTCTTCTATAAGTTGTTAAATGATATATACGATTAATTAAATATTTCAACAACTTCTCATAATATTAACTAATAACACGGGATTAGTATTCAAATTTAAGCTTTATGCATTTTTAATATAATACTTTCAACTACTGTAAATAAGAATAACTACATTCACTTTATTAAACTTTAGATCTTCTAATATTCTGCTAACTCACTGTTATTTGAATATGGCTTTAAGGTTAGTATAATTTTGTTAATTTCCTGGCAATTACATTTTATATGAAATGAAACAAATCATTTTGTTATAGTTTTCGGTTTTATATATTGCTTGATTATACAATTGTTAATTGTAAAATATAAAATCAATTAAAAATCTGTCATACACAGAATATTAATGCCAACAAATTTATCATAAATTCTAAAGATTCTAAGGATGATTATATTAACAACGTTCAGATAGATAATCTGGTTTTTGGGATAATCATGTTTTTTTGATAAACATGAACAAATGATCTCAAAAATGGCATCATATTAATTAATTAAAATGTATGATATTTTATGTGCATGAATATTTTTTTTTGTTAGTTTCATGGATACATTATCATTTATCTAGGGTCGGTATGTACTTGAAGAACCTTGTTTATCACACAGAAGAGTTGTAAATAGACCTATATGTTACCCTATCAAGAGTTACAAGTAGAAATAAACTAAAGATTTTGATTTTTGATAAACAATGTATACCGACCAATACAATCACAAATGTAGTGTACGAGGAAGCTTTTACTTATTTGTAACATATTTGTGTAATCTTAATTATGTAATTTTTTTAATTTTAGTGTAAATGTAATTGTATTAACAATATATGATCATTTTATTGACTGTATTTCACTAAATGTTTAAAGTTTAAAATTATCATCAATTACCCGTGTAATACACGGGCCTCAAACTAGTAAGTCAATAAACAATATTGTAATTTACCCTGCTTATGATGTGTTTTTCAATTTAGATTCATCTTTTTATAAAATTAAAAAAAAAATCATCTTTTTATTAAAAAATAAAAAGATCATCTTTATTGTTGTTGTTGTTGTTGTTATCCTTTAGATTCATACTATAATACTGTAGGCTTCAAATCAAGGTAGCCCGTTACAGATTCTGATGATGGTGTAGGTTTCAAATCAAGGTAGCCCGTTACAGATTCTGAATCTTCTTCTGTGACCACCTGTATGGCATAAGGAAACATGTCAGTTAACAAATATAATATAGAGAGATCGAACTTCGATTTTGGTCCCTGTGGTTTCTTAAAATTATCAATTTTGGTTCAATAGTTTATTTTAGGCTTTTATGGTACAATAGTTTCAATTAACTATTAGTTTTAGTTCAACCCACTAACGCCATCCACCAACCGTTAGTTAATACAACTTTGAGAGTTGAAACTGCCGCTTTTATGCAAGTGTATATTTTTAATAAATACAAACCAAGACGTCATTCCCATTTTGATGGGCTTGCAAGGTGAATAAGATGTGAAATAATTGTTTCAAACTCTATCGAGTACAAAAATTTAGTTGTTCGAAAAAAAAATACGAACAAAAAGTTAAAATTAATAAACAAATTTTCAAAAACCCTCCGTCATTTGAAAAGTAAAAAAAACAATATAAATCAAATATATGCTTTTTTTACCATCGAGAAATAAAAGCCAAAAAGTTAAGTTTTTTAAATCATTTATAGTTAGTAGAAGTGTAGAATTAAAATGGAACTTTGGAAAATAAAGATTCTGTTTTTTAAAGCCTAGATATTATTACGGCAATAAAAGTAAAAATAAAACTATTCAAATACGAATAAACAAATACATAGTTGCATAAAAAGCTCCGGTTTCAAAAAAAGATATTAAAAAAAATAAAAAAGTATATATTTATACATAAACTGTAACACCCCAACCCGGAACAGGCTGACGTGTCACTATTACAGATATCATACGCCAAACACAATCCGATTTACAACGAAATTCAAAGTAACCTAAGCCATCTTATTGAAATAAACCAAAATGCATTAAGTTTCAAAATCTTTATTCTTGAACTTTATTACTCTCTCACATCACTAATTCCCCTGATTTCCCAGATTACCTGTGAAGAAATAAGAAAAACACAGACAAAAAAAACACGGCTGAGCCAAAAACTGCCTAGTAACGGAAAGAACAATAATAATGACGACAATATAAATGAACGGAAGCAAGATCATAACAAAATCTATCTTCCCAAAATAAGTATGATACCGAAATCTGATACTTTTAGAACATATGACAATATAATACCAGAACAAAAACCGATACTAAACGTATTACTAAACATATAATGGTGACTGACTTACACGATAATTGATGTTACAAAAATAAGCCGCGTAATTAAAGGAGTACCCAGAGCCAAAACATATAACATATAACTTGTAACATATAACGTGTGATATATAACGTGTGACATATAACGTATAACATATAACTGAACTAGGATCGATCCATACGCCCCTAAACTGCCAAAGTACTACCAAAGTACTAGTTAGAGACGCCGTGAACTTTTAAAACACACTGTCACGAAAAGTGTTGTGCTCGGGTAACAGAGTACTAAACCTGAAAGGCAGTATAACTACCTAACTTATAACGTATTATTAATAGAAATCCATGTTATTATCCATAGGAGCATGCAACAATGAGTACGAGTTTATAAAATCTATTGCATGCTTCAATGTAACATCCAACTTTTTGTTAAATAATAAATGACAGAAAGTTTTGTTATTTAACTGTGTCGTTAAGTTAGTCGCGTGTTAAGTGTTTGGATAATATTAGGATTTGGAATTGTGAGTGGGTTGTGGGGCCCATGGCCTCCTATATAAGCCTAACCTCTCCATTATTTTCACCATTTTGTTACACACACACACACTCAAGAACACACACCCTTTCTCTCTACATTCCGGATCCAAATCCGTGTAAAAAGAAGGAAGAATCTCGTGTGTAGACATCATCAAACAACAAGAATCACGTCCAGATCTACGTATTGTCCAGATCTGAACTCGAACCCGAAGCAAAAGGTGGGTTTCGGTTTAAATGGTTAAGTTTTATGGTTAGAATCGTCATGCAAACAGATATAATGATAGATCGGGTTGTAAAATGTAAGAAAAATATATACTTGGTAAGTTATAACCTCTTGGGTGCACTTTGTGATAAAAAGGTGGTGTTTTGACTTTGAGAGATGGGTTCAGGATCAGGTGCATGGGGTCAGAATGTGTCGAAAGTTGGGAAGAAGTAAAAATCAGGCCATAAGGAAGAGCCATGAAGTAAAATGACTTTAAAATGGAAAAAGCGAAGAAAGGAAGGTATTTCGCTTTGCTCAGTCATGAGAAGCGAAACAGTCATTTCGCTTCGCTCAGCCATGAGAAGCGAAACAGTTTCATGCGAAGCGAAACAGTTTCACGCGAAGCGAAATTCCATGCATGCGAAGCGAAATTCTTCCATGCGAAATTTTATAAAATTCATTGTCTGATGCATTTTTGTTAAAGGACTGATGCATTTTTGCGAAATTTTTGATCCAGCCAGGGGCGCTGCCCCTTGGACCCTGCTAGGGGCTGCCGCCCCTAGACTTCGCTACCAGGGGCGCTGTCCCCGGACCCCCGTTAGTTGAGGGTGTCATTGACTTAGATATAAGAAGTAGTAGTAATGGATATTTGACACTCGTAATGCGTTACACAGTTAGCCGTGCACAGCTAAAGAAGGGCATTACTATTAACGGCGAGAGAAACCGACTTCTGGTGAGTTTCTAGCCCCTTTATCCGTTATGTTTTTGGGGCTGTGTGCATACTCCTTTGTGATAATTGTTAATACAACTTAAGTGGTAAGTGTATGATATGTGTATGATATGTGTATGATTAAGTATTGAATGTTATTATGGAATGTTTATACAAATGAATATGTACATATACGTATATACATGACCAGAAGATATGTAAAGTATGCATGAATGAAAATGAATGTATGATCGAGTGACGTGAAAAGTATGGTTATTGGAGACGAAGGGACCAGACCCTAATAATATCTGAGACAGAAGGGACCAGACCTTGATAATATCTGAGACAGAAGGGACCAGACCCTGATAATATCTGAGACAGAAGGACCAGACTCTGATAACATCTGAGACAGAAGGGACCAGACCCTGATAATATCTGTGATGGTAGAGATAGAATAGCCTATGGTAAATCACAAGGCCTTATGAAAGAAAGTATGTAAGCGCGTGTGCATGTATATAAAGTTTGTATGAAAGAAGTAAGAGTAAATAAAGTATGAATACGTATCTTCGGATGCGTATGAGTAAGGATATGAATGTATTGTATGTTAAATGATTAACTAGAACTCACTCAGCGTAGCTGACTTTTAGTATGCAGGCAAATAGATTGAGGCAGCTGGCTTGAGGAGGGACACATGGCATGGACGGAAGAGATTGGCATCTACGAATAAGTGTCAAGATTGTTTTAATTAATCACATTTTGTATGTTAAGACAAGAATGAATGTTTTGTAATGTGATGTATGAAGTTTTTAATTATTTCGCAAAGTTTTTAATTTACTCTGATTTTAGAACTGTGTTTAGGAGTAAATCCAACACCAAAGTAGGGTTACCGGGAACGGGGCCTTACATTCAAATCTCTCTAACCAAAACTAGTAACCAAAATAAATAGCTGAACAAAACTAAATAAAAAGTTGACGACATATAAAATGTCCAAAGACCAAAATGGGTTATATCGATAGAGACAACTTGATGGTGCTAAAATATAAAATACCGAAAGTCCGCACTACAAAGTAACGGATTAGAATTTATACTATGAATAAACAAAAACGGAAACCGTACTACGAAATAACGAACTATAAATTAATACTAAGAGGAAACAAAAACAGAAACCGTATCTTAGGTAGCCGAACAAAAGTAAGCTACCAAAGTGAGTCGTGCTACGCGGTACTAACACCTACATTTCATTTATTTCAATAAGATTTACTTTGTTCTACGCGTTGTCCAGCTCACTTATTGATCGATGATCCCGGCGACTTTAACACAACTCTTTCTGTTAGTCGTTTAAAAACGCTCAAACATATCTTATTTCTTTACACAAAATTTTGTAGTTAGCCCATGACCCTTTTCAAACGAAACAGATTTGTTTACCCACGAACCTTGATTAATTTACTTTCCCATTCCAAAAGTAACTACAGATTTCATATATATAGCGCACTCATATATAAGTTATATTAAATCCTAACTCTGATTGTCTCTGATGCATAACATATTCCAATTTTATATTTCGTCTAATTTGTGTTAACCTTTTGATACAAAATCATATTCTGTTCAAGCGTCTCTCCTAGCCATTGAATGCCCCCGCGTCCCCAATTAAGGCCGTGTTCAATGCGATCCTAATGATGGTGCCATGAACTGAACGGTTATGCAATCAATTGAATGGTGTAATAACCGAATCAATTGGCAGTAGCAACCGTTAGCACCCCTTTGCTCTAAGTATATAAGTACGAGCCATGCTTGCAGCACCCCACATCGCGTCACGAATTTCACGAAAACCATGTGATTTTGGCATCTTTATCTTAATAATTAATTATCCTGTCATAGATGTTTTCATTATAGAATATTCGACTTTTACATTTTGGTTTGTTAATTTTGATCTTCATGCTTCGCAAAAGTTTGTTTTGGGGCCTTTTTGCAGGTTTCATCTTTCAATTGTGTGTCTAATGTTATGATTTATACTTTTGTGATGATTTCACCAACTTATATGTGAAGAAGAGATTGGTGTGATGCAGGTGTAAAATTTTGCATACATGAATATTTGATAATGTTGCAATTTATAAGAATGAGTTTTTTTAGTTGAATCTTGTTACTGTTTATTAGATGCAGGAAGCCATCAATGGTTGGTTTAACCAGCTGGTGTAACTGCTGCGAATCAGTCGCATTTATGGATTTTAGTTTGAGTTCGAATTTTCTATCTTAACGATGTTTCAGTTTTATATTAATGTCTTTTATGTATATATTTCTCTGTTTGTTACTTGTAGATAGTCCGTGACGAAAAGTTCACTGAAGGTGGAAAACAGCTAGCAGCTTAAAGGTTCCGCTCCAGCTCTTCGAACCACCATGTATATATTCGTACTACACTCTACATCTAAAACTTATATAACAAATACATTTTATATAAATAAAAATAAGTTTTTATATAATCATGGAAGAGAAATGTTCCATTGAGCCATTGATATGCAAAAATATATTTTTTATGCAACTACAGAGGCTTACATAACCTATTCATTACATTTATTAAAATAAAATTTTTAAAATTACAGGCTTAGAATTGGAAACTCAAATATAGTACAATGCTGTGGGAATTGGAGACAAATTGGGAAACCGAGCGTTTTGATGTGGATGATGACAAGAGAAGGTTGGCCCAGCTTTTAAAAGATACGGGCAGGGATGGAAGCAAGAAAGGTTTTTGATGATTAAGGTTCAAACATCATCATTATTCAGTTACATCGATTCAGGTGTGTCAGAATTGTTTTCTATAACATTTGATTAAATTACATATAAGAATGATCAAACTACCTTCAAATTAACTATATATAAAACTAATAAAAAAATGGTTTGTTGTTAACAGTTATTGAAGTCCTGCAACTTTCTAGCAAGGGCCTCATCTTCAGAAACTTGTCGCAATCGCTTTTGTGAAAGTGAATAATCTTGAACACCTTCAAGTAAAGGTCTTTTTTGTGTGTTTGGGGAATTAGAATCACCCTTTTTTACACCGTTAAGCGCCTTATAATTAAAGAAGTAATGCCCAGGGATTAATTCTATAATATCACCATCTTTTGACTAGAAACCAATAATGCAGCCTGAAACAAAGTCTAAAATGACCCCTTTCAAGTTTTGTTACCTATTGAAAATCCAAACGATCATTTTTCTTGTGCATTTAGTTTAATATTTTTAATTACAGTTATCTGATGGAAGAATGATAGTAAAGGAATAATGACGTGTCAGAAGATATCCCAGCAAAGTTCAAGTATGCGCTCAATTCCCCGCCGTTACGCATGCGCACGCAACCCTTCGCCATGCATGCGCGCTCAACCCTTCGCCATGCATGCGCGCTCAACTCCCGCCATGCATGCGCGCTCAACTCCCGACATGCATGCGCGCTCAACTTTCAGCCGCTATGCATGCGCGCCCGCGGATCACCACTCCGCCGCCATGCATATGCGACCTTGGGTCACCATTCCGCCGCCATGCACGTGCGCCCGCGGATCCTCACTCCGCAGCCATGCATGCGCGCCCGCGGAAACCACCATGTGAGTTCGAAAGACGACTCCATGCTTTTGGTTTTACGTGGAAGACTCCAACGCCATGCATGTGCACGCAACCCTCTACCATGCTTGTGCGCAACTCGCCGCCATGCATGCGCGCTCAACTCTTCGCCATGCATGCGCACTCAACTCTTCGCCATGCATGCGCACTCAACTCTCCGCCATGCATGCGCTCCACCGGAGATCAAGTCTCCGCTTCCATGCATGCGCAGTGCCGAAGATCAAGACTTCGCCACCATGCATGTGCGCCCACGAGTCACCACTCCGCCACCATGCATGCGCACTACCAAGGATCAAGATTCCGCTACCATGCATGCGCGCCATCGGAGATCAAGTCTCCGCTTCCATGCATGCACACCGTTAAGGATCACCCACCACCTCCGCCGAGGAGCCGCGCCTCTAACTTGTTAGATCCACGGAGTCCGCTTGTCTGCACCGCGCTTGATAAAAAGCAAATTTTACAAAGTATAAAATGTCCAAGAAAGTTTATACACGTGCGAAGGAAAAACCCGCTTATAACCGCAATCCGGGTATCAACACCTGCGGGTTGGCAACGCCACCCACGGATCATAGCCGCGATCCGCGTATCAACACCTGCGGGTTGGTAATGCCATCAACACCTGCGGAAAGAGAAGTTAACCTCGGACTCCGGCAGGTTAAGTTATTGATGGCGTGTTAATCACTCATGGCGGGACCCTCTCGTTTCGCATGCAAGCTCTGATAGATCAACACAATATTCACCAACAATCACGGTAATCCAAAGCATCTGGTGGACCGCCTCGGGCTCCCGCGAGCTACGTGCAAAACTTCCGGCGAATGAATTCCACCACTATGGCTTCCGCAGACCACATGAAAGCTCCGAGTAAAACTAGGGCGGGTCGATTCCGCCTCCCGCAGGCATTATGCGTGCTCCATACTCCCTCTAGTAGACCAACTCCACCAGTCACATGTGAGTAGACGTGCTAAAAGCCGTCCGTGGCAGGTCATATACGCGGACTGCAAGACGTGATAGCCGCTCCCGCGGGTAACATAAGCGCTCAGATATTCCAGCCCCGACACAGTGCCACCATGAAACACTAACGGCGTGTCATCTGGGCACTCACGAGGATCAACTAGCAACCAAACATAAAGGTCGGGAGCCTAATAATATCCCAAACGGCCACGCGCCAACGTAGGTTGGGCACACCTCATAATTTGCCCGAGGATGGGAACCTTGTAATACATCCACTTTTAGTTGATATGTTTTTGCAGGTTCGGCTACGAGTCGCACAAGCACCTATGACATTATTATTATTATCTGGCCGTTTGTGCCTCCATTATTATTTTGAAGACAAGTTGGGATAGTCATCCTGCGTAGAAGAGGCCCTTGTGGGCCGGTCATTATCATCATATTATAGCTCATAAGCCGCAACTCGCGCATGCTTCATTATTTTATAGCTCGTAAGTCGCCTCGCGCGCAAGCTTCATTATTTTTATAGCTCGTAAGCTGCCTCGCGCGCAAGTTGCATTACATTATTATCGAGATGCGCATTCTATCTTTTGTCAGGCCCCGCGCCACTATTGTTATGATGCGTGCTATATCTTATTCATGCTAGTGCACCATTATTATCATAAGGATCACAACATGTCACCATCATGGAGAAAACCTCTCAAAACTCAAAGACAACAAAGACAAGGCCGAAGAAAGGGGGAAAAACCGCCTCATATCCTAACACACCTTATGAAGTCCAGCGCTCCACATAAACGCTTGCACGCCTAGGAGCAACACTGGACTTGGGAGGCTTGTAGGGGTATGGTACTAAACCCGGCTTACGACCTTAATTTATTATGTCTGGCTTATTTTATTATATGGACTAATACAATATTATTGGGCTGAGGGGGTTTTGTGGAGGTAACCCTAACTGGGCTAGGCCCATTAGGGTACCATGATGGTGGCCATGAGGCTCCCTATATAAGGAGGTCTCCACCTCCTTATTAAGGGTTGTTGTTCTCAATAAGAGCCACCACCATAACCATTTTTGTGTCTGTTAACAAGAGATCCTCGAGATTTCTTAGCAGTCACCTCCACACCCCCAAAAACCATTGCAGATCTGAGCGGAGGAGAGCGAGATCTGGTTACATCATCCCGTAGAAGACGATCCGAACTATGCCTGGTACGTTTCGTGCTTCTTCAAGAACGGTTTAACAAACGTAAAGCTAGACTAAATTGTAATGGGTCTAAAACTTTTTAATGAATATGTAAATTAGCTAACCAACATAAACAAACGTAAGAGAACGGTTTAACCATTTGCTTTGTTAACATGCCTAGATATCCTCTACGTACCCTTTTATTAAATATTTGTGTTTCCTCAACTCATTTTTATGCAATGACTGCAATTAAAAACAATGCCGCTCTCCAGTTCAGTACAAATTGGTTTTATCCTAAACGGGCCTGTTCAAAAAATTAATATTTCAACTTTACCGAAAACAATGGTCAGCAAGGTTTGTCACCTAAACCGTCTTATGAGCTCAAGGATGAAGATGATGATGTTGAAGAAGCTGGTGTACTGATTCTTGGTGAAACATGAAACTCTAAGCAAACACATTCAACTGATACAACCGTTTTGGAAAGTAGACTGGTAAAACAATCGGTCCACCTATAAAAACTGTGCTCATATATGTTGTTATTAGTTGTCTTAATATGCTCATACACCCATGTATTGTGTTTATAAAAACTAAATGCCAACTATAGAATCTACAAACATATAATTAACTAGTAGAGTTCAACACGGTGTTGCATAAGGTAGTTCGTGCCTCATGTTCGTTTTTAAGATTGTTTCAGTAAAGAATACATTTAAAGTGTCTACTATAAATTTCTTATTTCCAGAACATTATCTCTTAAATTTAGATTTTGAACCTAACTTTAGGATGCATACTGCTAATTCCATCTAAAGTTTATTGCAAGTTTTGAAATTGGGTTGCACATAATAACAGCTTATATTTGTATTCATATATAGCCGGTAGTATATTTTGTTAGGATATATTCATTAACTTTTTGTTAGGATATATTCATTAACTTTCAACTTATATTGTTTTTGGTTAAGATATATTTATAAACTTGTAGTATGGAACTAATTAAGGTAATAAAGAAAGAAAAATATTATGGGTCAAAGATTTTTTTTGTTCTTTACTTATTGTTGCAGGCTGAAAATAGCTATGATATTGATATATAGGGTTAGGTTATAATAGAAAGTATAGTTTTTGTAGGAAGGATAAGAAATAATCTTGCCCATTGATTTTGAATATGGAGGGCTGAGATTAGTTTAGGGGGAAATCAAGGGTGAAAGAAGGGGGAGGGCATAAAAGAAATAACACATTTGTTGAGTTTCTCTCTTCACATGCAAGTCACATGCCAAATTCCCTAATCATTTTAAAACATATATAACTTTTTTTTATGACGTTTTTATTGAAAAACAAATTCACCATTATAACGAGTGTCTTTTTATCTTTTATATTCGTACCATATTGTAATATAAATTTTTTTTAAAAAATAGTGGGTTTTTTACAAATTGTGTTTTACCAAATTGTGTTTTACAAAATTGTGTTATACAATAGTATTTTTCATTGTGTTTTTTTTTTCGTTGTGTTTTTTCCATTGTATTTTTTACATTGTGTCATACAATTGTGTTTTTTTTCATAGTGTTTTTTTCAATTGTGTTTTTTCGGACTTTTCCGGCGAGGTGGTGGCGGTGGGTGACGGTTGTGGTGGCAGTGGGCAGTGGGGTGGTGGTTGTTGTAGGATATAAGTGAAGATGTAAGTGGGTTTTTGAAATGAATGTAAGTGGGTTTTGAGATTAAAGTAAGTGAGTTTTGATATTTAAGTGTTAGACTAAAATATCTTCCTTCCTAGTCTTCTTAGTAAAATCAAACTTCTTATTTGAACCTAACCCATATATATATTTTTTTCCGGGTGATATCACCAATTTGCGAATTATGTTTTTTTGTTTAACGTTGAGGACTGTCAAATGGAAATTCACTTGAAAAATTTAATGTAAAAGTGGCAAAGGCTTCTATCTTGCTTTACACGGAGTGATGTCGTTTGCATGTTTTTATTTCTTGATCTTATATGAGGGAGTTGCAAATTCTATTTAAGAGGACATATTGATTGGTTATTTAGGCAACCAAACAACTTGATTATGATTATTGCCATCACTATTATTGTTATTGTTTTGAAGTCTTCTCCCGTGCAGTTAGTTGCTTGTTGCATATTTGATTTAATCAAATAATATTAAGAATCTGGGTCAAGATGCAAGTTAAGAATTATTTATTAAGCTTAATTTAGGAATGATCTTGTGTATATAAGTGACAAGGTCTAATATATTCTTTGAACATCAATGTTAACTTTTATCAGGTGACGACCAAGAAGAGAAATTTTAGTCCCAAATCCATTCAGTTTCTTTTTTTTTTTTTGCTCATTGAATTTCTTACTATAAAGATTTATAGTCATTTACCAGTCCGACAAAAGCTAAACTAGGGCCTAGGAAACCGAATATGATACTAGTCAATGGACAGGTATATAACTATACAATATATCGTGAGATGATTGATGAACTAATGAAAATAAGTACCGTGTTACAAATTGTCGCCAAACTTTTAGCGTGTAGTTAGGTCGCTTCTTTTTTTTTTAAAGAATAGATAAGCATAAATTACTTATATACATGAGTTATGTTTCATTAACATAAAAAAATACAACTTAAATATGTAATATATTGTGTTTTATTTATTTTTTTGGCTAATGTTATATACAACGGTAAAGATTAATAAATTTTTAATACATATTGAGTTTGCTCATTTTGCATTTTTGTCCAAGCTTCGTCACTGATTATATATATATTTTTTAGATTTTGTATCATAAATACATTTTTTTATTGCAAATGTCGGTGTCATAACTAACCGAACCACTACCGAGTGAATACTTGCATCCCAGCACGGGCACTTCTACTATAATACTTATATGAATATGCATCAAAACACGTAAGACGAACAGAACTATAAATTATTTGGGTGGCCATTTTCTTTGTAAACTAAAATCTCTTATTTATTATATTATATGAGTTAGTCGCCGGAATACGCCATACTGGAACACATTGAAACCTATACAAAGCAGAAGCGGAGGCTGGGAACTATTACCTCATTAGTCGGACGGAACGAAGTGGGAACGGAGACAACGGAGGTGATGCGCGTTGCGTTAGACGGTGACTCTATCGGTCTTCTAAACAGAACCGATCGAAAGTGAATGCCCGAACGGTGGTGACGTAGTGAACTTGTCTCGCGACACGGAAGCAATGAAATTTGCTAGCAGCGATGAACTACTTACAGGTTGGTGACGGTCCGTCAGCAGTGGAGTCACCGAAGACCTCTTGAATCAAGAACAAGGTAGGGTCACGTAGAGAGAGTGGCCAGTGGCGGTGGTTTAAAACAGTTGCGGCGGCGGTGGTTTTCAAGTAACGGCGGAACCAAATATGATGGCAGTAGGGTTTCGTGAGATTTACGAGGCTTTAGAGATATATATATACACATATAAATCCGATAACCGATCTTCATAAAGCTTTGCCCAAAAATTCGGGAAGAAGAAGATGATGCAGTGAGTTTCAAATTAAATTTTGGTATTTGGCAAAACTGATTCCCCCATTTTGCTTCATATTTAATTCAATATTTACAAAACAGCCTTTCTGTTTAGAATTTAATTTAAAATATCCCTTCCATAATAATAATAATAATAGTAATAATAATAATGGTGTTTCGGCTAGTAGGCTAGTAATCATATCTAAAACGCTCAATTTCTTCTCCTTATTAATGTTCTATCAGTTTAAAGAGATAACAATTCAACTAATCGACTCAATAATTCGACGTTTATTACTTTTATTATTTTACTGTTTCAAATTTTTCGCAAGTCACATAAACAATATAATAAACCATAATAGTTACAAAATAACAAAAAGTATAAAACTTATATTTAGTAAAAAAAATATTGAGATGAATTAAAAGTTTGTGAAAAAATATAAAAAAAGCCCCTCAAAGTTGTATTAACTAACGGTTGGTGGATGACGTCAGTGGATTGGACTAAAACTGATAGTTAATTGAAACTATTGTACCATAAAAGTCTAAAATAAACTATTAGACCAAAATTGATAATTTTAAGAAACCATAGGGATCAAAATCGAAGTTCTCTCTATATTATATTTGTTGACTGACATGTTCGTGATGCAATACAGGTGATCACCGAAGAAGATTCAGAATCTGTAACGGGCTACCTTGATTTGAAGCCTACACCATCATTAGAATCCACTTATGTTACCCCACCAACCACTAACATTCCTCCTCCAACCGAAGTTGCAAACGCTTCACTTCAACATCATGATTCCAACACAGCAACAGCAGCAGATTCTTCCTTGTTATCTGGATCCTCTCAAACTCAAAAGAATCCCACAAAAGAAGGCGTGAAAGGATCTGTCTCTGAGCAACCAAAACAAGATCCTGTCAAAACCGAAACTAAACCAAAACAAGATCCTGTAAGAAATCTCAATTCATTTTATTACTTCAAATGCTATGTTATGTGATACACCACATAGAATCATCCTTCTTCTTTGTCTAATTTACTGTTTGTTAAATGTTCTCTTCTCTATGTTAGGTTGCTGAACTTACAAGTGATAAGAGTAAATTTTTAAAGCGGTTGGATGATGCTCGAAAGGTAAATGACTTTATTATAGATATTTTTATTATCTAAATTCACACCATACGTAATAAATAATAATAATAATAATAGCATATGCTCTGCTATGTTATGTGATATATTCCTACTTAGATTCATCGTGGTTGTTAGTTTAATTTCCTATTATGTTCTTTTAGGTTGCTAAACAGCATCGAATCATAATGATCATAAAAAGTTTCTTGAGAGGGCATCCCATTCCCGCGGCCTAGATGCTCTACAAAAAGAGTTTGACTCCGTTCCCGTTACCCGAAAAAGATCCGCTCCTACAAAAAAACAAGACCACGCTGTAAGAATTCTCGTTAATATTGTTAATGTTCTGTTCTGTTCTGTTTTGTGATATAGAGATAAAAGAAGCAAAGGATGTTGTTTTGTTGACCTATTAAATATAAATAATGACCTTATAAAAATGTGAAAACCAAATTTTTGGAACTTTTTTTTTGATGTGGACGCATCATGAAAATAAAGTCAAATGGAGTTTTAACTAATTTTTTTAACTAATTTGAAAATCATGTATTCAAATCAACAGTTTTCTTGTATACCGACAAAATGATATAGTATGTGTAGGACCTGGGTCACCATATTAGTAAAAATATAATAAAATAAAATAAATATAACGATACTCTCGTTATACAAGAGAAATACCATAGTACAATATCGCTTACAAAACTGAATAAAATGTATATAATTACAAACTTTTATATTCAAAACTGATATGATCCAAAGGCTTTAACGGGTAGGTTAACAAGTCTTCTTGTACTATCCTTGTCTTGTGTCATCATCACATTTGGTCTTCGACTAGCATTTTGACTACAAAAAAACAAACAAACAAAATATTGACGATTGTGGCTGAGGATTCGTGTTAAACACGGGTCCCTTAAAACAGATTTCGGGTCTCTACTAAAGAGTCCGTCTGTCTCCCAGGGTACAACAGCGGAAACAGTATGTACTGCCAGAGAAGGCCACACGCCCGAGGTTACACCGGGTAGATTAGTGTATTAGAACTTGGAAAGATGAATATGAAGTTTAAAGAGAACTCCTCCCAAATTATTCATGAAGTGGTGGAATTAGTAGTAAAGCTTATTCTTTTCTACTTTATAAAGTGAACCTTTATGTTCATTATATAAGAACACAAACCATAAATTCTATGTCCATTAATCATGTCATAAACAAGAGTTAATTTGCCATATTAAATTGTAATAAAAATGACTCTTGAGCTCTTATGAAACGTTTTTAATAGGTCATGTGAACCATCAATTTGAAGACAAAATAGTATTGGTCATGACATGATTAGTGACATAGCATTATTTACACCAACCACTCATTCGATATCTCATTCAATATTATATTAGTAAAAACACATTTTACTAAATTTTTCAACAATCCCCCACATGAATGGAGATCGATCAATACACATAAAATTTCCAATATAACCTCGACAATTGAGTATTGCAGGATAGGTAGGTGTTAACTTTGAACCTTCCTTTGTGAAGTATTCTTAGTCTCCTAGCGGTTAGTAGACGCGATGTCCTTGAACAAACCCCTATTTGTGTATACGACAATACACTTCATACAATACTCTCCCTAGCCGGACATATCCCCTCATTGTCGTGTTCATTATGGTCCTGGAACACTAGCCTGGTTCTATGAAAGCTCTAGGAATTGCGCACCCCACAATTTCATTCGAAGCGACCCCACTTCTCTTTAACATAGGTGATTATCCACAAATCATTAAAAGTATTAAGGTTATAATGATTACACATATCATTAACCATATATTGTGCTTAGCCTCACAACATGTCACTATTGTTATAGGAATGGACTAAGAAGTAATTAGACTCCCTTTATAATTTAGGAGGATATATATATATACATATATATATATATATATATATATATTAGCTTATGTGTCAACTTATACATAAACTATGCCCCCACATTGACCACCCTTAGATATATAATTAGGTTGTCCTATTGAACTTAGATCTTGGGATCTCCAGTCAACTAAGTTAGGTTTTTCTTTATATACCCTTTTTCATGGGCTTTAGTCTCATTCCACAACATGATCTCTACTAAACCATCAGGTTGTTGAATCCATAACATTATCGTTGACTTTGTCTAGTCACTACAGATATCTTGCGTAGTTGAGATCAGTTGTCATGATATGTTCTTCACTTATAAGTTAATTTTACCTATTGTCAACTTTCTAAGACTATAACCTCAGTGGCCGGCCACCTGAATCTGGTTATAATATTTGTCTTTGTAAGATACACTGATCATTAAGGCAAACACATCTCCATTATGTACTACGACCTTTTTGTCCTCCACTTAGTCATGTGTTTGCAATGTTTGATTGTTTTATAATAATCCTCATTGCTAAACCTTCCAAGTTAAAATGCAATAAACCTCCACATTTAACACCCCCAGATTTAAGTGTTATTGGAAAGCATTATCCAACTTGCAGATGGGGTATGTAAAGATTCTCTCTTTCTTCACACGCTTGAGAAGTCACCTTAATTACCATTTGTACATACCCCTAAGTGGTTTCTTCTTAAATGGCTTCCCCCACATTTCTTGCATTGGGATTTTGTTTGTTTGACTTTACTAAGGACAAATTGACACTCATGATTTGAACAAGATAACGTCATTGTATCAGCGAGTTCATCAATGCTTGCTCATAGCGCAATACATGCCTTAGTGTAAGCTTGCACCATTTACTAGCCTTTAAGCTAAATTGGTCGTAAAAGCTTGTTAACACACCATCATAAATCCACTATTTTGGACAAACCTAGAAAATTGAGATCTTCTTAAGATCATCATAAGTTATGTCATTTCCTTAAATTGGATGAAACCTTCTTTACATTTGTTTATACACAAATTATTTCTTGTGTATGTTTTGAATGTTTCAAGTTAATTAGTCTTCGCAAAGCACTATAATTAACAAGTACTAGTCTAGCATGCTTTCGACTACAATACTCTAGCATGTGAACAGAAGATGCATCATTATGATCCTTCACAGCTTTAAGAGATAACACATATCTCTTCCAAATATTCATTTATCAGTTTAGACAAAATAATCATATTTCATTTTACTATTCCTAAGTCTCGTCTTTTGGAATGCCTATAACAATACTTAATTCATCCGTTAAGGTCATAACTCGGTTGCCTTTAACCTCCAAGGCTTCGACGTAAGTCTTTAATGCAAGTCACTTTGATGAACACATTCATCACAAACATGATGAATATAATAACAATATAAATCACTAACATTTGGAGATTTAGTCAATTAGATTGACTTTCAACAACGTAGCATTCTTAATTGCCTAAAGTGATGTAAACATTTCTATTGTTGTTTCAATGCAACTATTTATTGGACCGCATTTCCAAAATTAAAGATAAATTCTCCAAATAGTTCCAACAACATTTATGGCAATATAATCATCTACAAGTCCATCACTAGCTATTGTAAGTCTCATATAATAGATCTCACAAGATTTATAAACGCATTTACAAGAATAACATATGTTTCTTTCATATGTTATAATTATAAAAAACACACAATTTTGCATTTCCATGTTGATGCTATCAACATTAGATGACATATCTCGTTCTTGTGTATTTTATCTCAATACACTCACCATATTTTCTCATGAAACTCTCATGATGTTTTTATACATTTAATGTCTCGTCTTAGCTTTTAGTCAATGCAACAACTCACAAGTTATTTCTTATGCAAAATTCCTTTTGCACTATCCATTTAAAATTATTCTTTTTTTTTACATTAATTTTTCGTTAAAAAAATCTATAAAATAATTTTGTGTCACAATAAATATTGTTGTATTTGGTTGTAAAACTACAAGTGTTATCCGAAGATATTGAACATAAAATAATAATACAACTGAAACTACAACATAAAATGTAAGACACTTTTTAATAATAATATTCAAATGGATAAATAAACGACGTCTAGATATCAATTCTCAAAGTGTTATTATTATCTTCAACACTTTCATCATTCGATCGAAATAATTTAATGATATCATTTTATGCTTTGTATAGAGGTACTCCCTCAAATAGAACTCCATGCACACATATCCTCATTTCAGTTTTGAAACCATATTCTTGAACAAATATGTTCAACATAACATCAAGTTGTTACAATTACTACACTTAAGTGACAAAGCTTGAACAATCTATCTTGTTCACACAACACGAAGTTGTTTTCCACCATAAAGTACCCTTGAGAACGTTATCTTAGTTTAACATACACCACTTTTAGCAAGAGTAGCAAACCATTTTGTAGAATTTTAAAAATGCAAAACTTTGTTTAAAAATCATATTAAATCATTTCCTTAGTTTTGCAATATATTATATTATTAATATCAATAAGGCTCTATAATATATCCATGTACTAAAACAATTTCTAGCACACATGTTTAAAAAAACATGTTATAACACGCACATTACAAAACTTAACATTTTCCAATAATAGAGTTAATAAAATAAACCATTTCTAATTGTTTCTAACGCACACGCTAGAAAATTCAATGTCAACAAAAACATTTCCAGTCAGTATAGTTTATAAAAGAGTTAAGTGCCATTTTAGTACCTATGGTTTGTCCAACTACGCAACTTTAGTACCGTTTTTAAATTTATTGCAAATGACTACCTCACTTTTCTAAAACTTGCAATTTTAGTATTTTTTTTATAACCACGTCTATTTTGTCCGTTAAGTCAGGGCCAAATTAATAATTTCGATTATTTTATTTATTTTCTCTTTTGAGTTAAATGTCATTTTCATACCTGTAGTTTGCTCAATTATGCAACTTTAGTTCCTTTTTTTTTAATTTATTGCAACTGGATACTTTGATTAGTTTCTGATAGATAGACAAACCAAAAGAGACATTACATATTACGTATTACAATTAAAAGGTAATTAAAATACATGATAGAATATGAAAAACAACCATGAAATGTATAACATATGTTTTAGCCTTTTGTTCTTGATTGTCAATTTACTTCTAGTAGCTCAAGATCCGAGTTTATCTTAGCCATTTTTCTTGCATATTTTTATGTGCATTGATTTTTTTTTTGAAAGTTCAGGCATGATAATAGTAGCTCTTTAACACATTGGATAATCAAGCCAAATAACAATAACACAACTTCGCACCTCTTTATATAACATCAATTGAACTTGTGGATGAACGACGGTTGACGAATCACATCGGCAAAAAACCATATCGTAATTCATTGAACTTGAAGATGAACAACGGTTAAGGTTTGAAGAATCAATGAGCGTGGCCACGGGGGGGGGGGGGGGGGGGGGGGGCTATTTTGTTCATTTAGGGTTAGAGATGATTTATTAATTGTAATATGTAATATCTCTTTTGGTTTGTCTATATATCCAAAACTAATCAAAGTATCCAGTTGCAAAATTTTCAAAAAAAAAGGTACCAAAGTTGCATAATTGAACAAACCACAAGTACGAAAATGGCACTTAGCTCATAAGAGAAAACAAATAAAATAATCGAAATTACTAATTTGCCCCTGACTTAACGGACAAAATAGATGGGGTTAGAAAAAAGTACTAAAATTGCAAGTTTTAGAAAAGTGAGATAATCATTTGCAATAAATTCAAAAATGATACTAAAGCTGCGTAATTGGACAAACCACGGGTACTAAAATGGCACTTAACTCCTTATAAAATAAACAATTTCTAACAAACTGTTATAACTTAAATGATTTTAACGCACATGGTAGACGAAAGACAATACATACACGAAACATTAAACGTTAAGGCAAAACCTTTTAAATTGTTGGTTTTTCTAGTGTGCATCCCAAAAGTCGCGCCATTAACACCGAGTTAATGCTTGAATTATTAGTAACTTAATGGGAGGAATATGAATATACACATGTGGAATCTTTTGTGCACTATTTCACCAAAATACACATGTACGTCTCACTACACGATTTTCTAACACGCCCCTTAGAAAATTAACGTTTACACAAAACGTTTTAAACACACATGTTTATATATATAATAAATCATATCTTACACATATGTATACCAATAGACCCGGTCTAACTCACAAGTTAGAAAAATAACCGATTACAAAATTGGTTTTAAACGGATGTTTTCTTTTTATTTTATTTTTTTATGCACTGTTTCTAACATGATATTTAGAAAACAAACGATTACAAAAATCATTTTAAAATGAATGGTTTACTAATAACCATTTCTAACACAGTTGCTAGACATAAAACCTCAACGGTTATCCAAAACTGTTTTTAACACTATTGTTAGAATACTAACGATTACAAAAATTGTTTCTAAACCGAACGGTCGAATCAAATATTTCGTTATGTAACACAATATTTTTTAGATATAATGTCACTCCCCGGCCTAGGGCCTAGGCGTATGACCAATAGTTGGTACTTGTTTTGCAAATATATCAGAGTTAAGTTCTTTTAGCGGAAGTCATAAAATATTATTATAATGAAATCTCGGGAATTTAATACCCATTTTGATATTTCAAATACCTGTCATTTTAAAATATGATTCTTCACAATATTTTAATTAAAACATATGAGCCATTAGATCACCTCTAATGACTATGTCCTCAATCTTCTAATCTGGCTTGCTTGTCTGTTCTACCTTTACTGTTTCCCTGAAATGTGGGGGGAAAAACGTCAGCTATGTGCTGGTGAATAACGCTGACTCAATAAAAAGATTTTCATAATTCATCATAATATAATCATATACAAAATCACCTTCGTTATGATACAACACCAATAGTGTTCAACGACTCAGTGGGCCTCATCCCATCTCATCGGAACTAAAAAATTCCAATAGACCACATAATCGGACTTCACTCGCCCTAGAGACAATCACTTGCCTCATGGTCAGTATGTTTGTAGTGGCCCACTACAAATCATATATGAATGGATCCAGACACATGTATTTTAGCCTGAGTGTTTAGTACTACCTTGTATCAAAACGTTTTTAGAGGATTTGAACCAACCCTCATGCAAATACTTTCATAACTCTTTACATATGGATAACAGTCCATAGTTTATAAGAGTAAACATTTCATAAACATAGAGGATTTGTACCAATCCTCATATAAAATCTTTTCTAACTCTTTATCTATGGATAACCCTCCATAGTAAATAAATATCTTTAAAACAGTACATAGACGTATTTACGTCATAAAACATTCACAAAAGGTTGGACGTATTCACCTTATAATCAATGTGTCTCACTGATAATTGCCTGATCTTTATCTCGGACCTATAGTACGAGAAAAATATTTCATAAATAACTAGATCTACAAATCTAGCTTTAGACCTTTAGTCTATTTACATAACATTTACCTTGATTTTCTTTTCTTTTAAAAAACACATATGTATACTACGTTTCTTCATCGTGAAGAAACGTATATATATATATATATATATATATATATATATATCTAATTTCTTCTTTCATAAGAAATATATTTACACAATAATAAAGAATAATATTTTATCCATAATCTTATCTTATGAAAGCTTATTACGATTACTTATCTGATCAAGGTATAGACTATATTCCTGACTAAGGTCTAAGCCATATAAAATAATAACTTAAGCAGAACCCCTATTTTATGCGGGTATTTTATTTGCCTAAGCTTTGCGCGGGCAGCACTTCTATTTCCTTATCACGTACTGAAGCTTAAACCGTCAGAACCTTGTTTCGAACTCGCTTAACACATCTACGGGTCGTTAAAACTTCAGTTCTTGCACGAATTACAAGAAATCGGAACCACGGAACCTCACACGAGTCGGGCACGTCTCCCAAGGCTGTGTGTATGAAAGTGAGTGTGAAATGGGATGAGAATGCTTCAAACCCGTAGCCCCCTTTTATAGGCAAAGGTTTGACCACCATCGCGTAGCGCGATGGGGTTTTCCCCCGGCCATCGTGTAGCGCGACGCCGCAATCTACCAGAGGTTGCCACGTGGTTGATCTGGTTACTTAACCGGGTTATCGCGTAGCGCGATACCCCCTTCCTTCTGGACCATCGCGTAGCGCGACGCCCCTTTTACTAAACTCATGGGAAACTGCATCGCGTAGCGCGATGATCTAATCTGTATACCCATCGCTATCATATCACTTCTTGGTCTATCTTCCAAAGTTCAAAAATACTAAAGCGGCCCTTATGCGAGCGTGCGAAGTGCGCCATCAAAGCGCCACATTGCGCCCATCGCCCGAGCCCGTGACGTCGGGTGCTTCGCACCCTCCACTAGGACTAGTGAGAGTGGTTAACCACATAAGAACATTACCATGGAAAACTCCTTCCTTATAAAGTGCTTTCATTTTTTTCCTACTTTCCACGTGGGATGGAGTTTTCATACTTATTATCCTTAACATAAACATGCATTCATTTCTTTACTTTATTTTTCCCATTACTTATCTTATGAATATTTTTGGTCCTTCACTTTTAAATTTTGTCAAATTTGGACAAAAATTTTGTGGGTTACATATAAGATTGTACTTCAATCTTTTAAAATATATCTAAAAACGATGTTGTACTATAAATGATACTTTCCAAATTATTTCTAAAAGTTTCATGAAAAAAAATCAAAAACCTTTTATATCAATATTTTCGTGAACCAAAATCCTTATAAATAAGGTTTTAAGATTGTAGCAACAATCTCACGAATTCTGTTTTAAGATTGTAGGACCTGGGTCACCATATTAGTAAAAATATAATAAAATAAAATAAATATAACGATACTCTCATTATACAAGAGAAATACCATAGTACAATATCGTTTACAAAACTGAATAAAATGTATATAAATACAAACTTTTATATTCAAAACTGATATGATCCAAAGGCTTTAACGGGTGGTTTAACAAGTCTTCTTGTCACAACTTGTCTTGTGTCGTCATCACATTTGGTGTTCGACTAAGCACCTTGACTACAAAAAAAAAGAATAAAAACACACAAAATATTGACGGTTGTAGCTGAGGATTCGTGTTAAACACGGGTCCCTTAAAACAGATTTCGGGTCTCTACCAAAGAGTCCGTCTGTCTCCCAGGGTACAACAGCCGAAGCAATATGTACCGCCAGAAAAGGCCACGCGCCCGAGGTTACATCGGGTAGATTAGTGTATTAGAACTTGGAAAGATGAATATGAAGTTTAAAGAGAACTCCACCCTAATTATTCATGGAAGAAAGAAACATGTTATGTGTCTTTGGTTGGTGGAATTAGTAGTAAAGCTTATTTTTTTCTACTTTATAAAATGAACCTTTATGTTCATTATATATGAACCTTTATGTTCATTATATAAGAACGCAAACCATAAATTCTATGTCCATTAATCATGCCATAAACAAGAGTTAATTTGCCATATTAAATTGTAATAAAAATGACTCTTGAGCTCTTATGAAACGTTTTTAATAGGTCATGTGAACCATCAATTTGAAGACAAGATAGTATTGGTCATGACATGATTAGTGACATAGCATTATTTACACCAACCACTCATTCGATATCTCATTCAATATTATATTAGTAAAAACACATTTTACTAAATTTTTCAACATTATGTGTGTTGACCGCAATGTTTCATTATGCCATATAGGTGGTCACCGAAGAAGAATCAGAATCTAGAATGGGCTATCTTGATTTGAAGCCTGCACCATCATCAGTATCTGCTTATATTGCTAAACTTAAAAGTGATCAAAAACAAGATTTAAAGTTGCTAGATATTGCTCGAAAGGTAGATGACTTTATTTGTCATTTTTATGAAAAATGTTCTTTCTTTTTCCAGTCTGCATGATATTTATTTGTTGACATGCTTATGCGGTTTCATTACAGCCTTCATTGGTGGTCACTGAAGTAGAAAAAGAATCTGGAATGGGAATACCGGTGCGTTTTCGTTATTCCATACAGCCTTCTTGGGTGGTCACTGAACAAGAAGAATCCGGATTGGGCTACCTTGATTTGAAGCCTGCATCTTCATCAATAGCTTCAGAATCCGCTTCTGTTACTCCACCAACCGAGGCTGCAAACGCTTCACTTCAAGATCATGATTCGAAGACATCAACAACGAAACCTTTAGATTCTTCCTTATTATATGGATCATCCCAAACTGAAAGGCAGATCGATTATTTTGAGAATCCCACAAAAGCTGTGAAAAGATCCGCCCATGTTACAACAAAACCAAAACAAGATCTTGTAAAACCCGAAGCTAAACCAAAAAAATATTTTGTAAGAATTCTCATTATTAATATTATTAATGTTAAAATTAGCATTATCCTTTTTGTTTGTTTAATCTCATGTTTCTTATGTTCTCTTTTAGGTTGCTAAACTTACAAGCGATAAAAGAGAAGATGTAAAGCTGGTGGCTACTGCTCGAAAGATGACAATGACTTTATTCATATTTTTTATAAATGTTTTTTCTTTCTCAAATTATATATCTGCATGATATATGTTAACATACTAATGTGGTTTCATTATGCCATACAGCCTTCATGGGTGGTCACTAGATCATCCCGAACTCAAAAGCAAATCGATGATTCTAAGAATCCCACAAAAGGTGTGAAAAGATTTGGTCCTACTGCATCTGTGACAAAGCAACCAAAACAAGGCTCTGAAAAAACTGAAAGTAAACCCAAAAAACATTGTGTAAGAATTCTCGTTAATAGTACTAATGCTCTGTTTTGTTTTGTAATGTCGTATAATAATTAGCACATCCTGTTGTTGTTTGTTTAATCTCTTATTTGTTATTTTCTATTCTCTGTTTTAGGTTGCTAAACTTAAAGTACTGTGGAAGTTTTGATGCTTCATATTTCTTGTCGCACCACCTGCTAATGTGTGTGGGGGGATTATGCTCAGGTATTCTTACACTTTTCAACATTTCTTTTTAGTACCCTTGTGTTTTATGAGTAGAGTGATTGAATCATTGCGTACCTTGTTTTTTGTTGCATACAAAATGTTGGTTCTTGTGATTATTGGAGAGCTGAGGTTGATTTCAATTTAAAAGATGGTGAGGGGATATCGGAGAAACTGCTGAGGCTTGCTGACACCAAAGGGTATGCTATAAGATTCCTAAAAAGTTAAGTAACGAGGCATGTTTTGTATGTTAGTTGTCGTAATAGCTTACTGCATAAAGAAGTTCATTTATGTATTTTATTTTGGATTTGTAGATGGGAAAAGTAAGAGAGTGAGGAAGAAGTGTCGCAGAGAAAAAGGTATGCTTCAGAACCAACAGACATTAAAAAATCAGGTAAATTTAAGATCATTTAACATTTTTCTTTTACATGTTCTTTTCTTAGGATTAGGTTTTTGCTCACGTTTGTGTGGGCTTCTCGATACACGAAATTTACATATACATATGACATTCATTGTGGCCTCAGCTGACTTGTGCATTTGAGTGTCTACGGGTTTCAAGCCCGTGGACCCTCTTAACGGGTTTCTGTGATTGTAGTTCTAACTTTGGTGTGGAAGAGATGAAACAAGGCTACACCACCACCATGACACACCCGAACCAGAGGAGTCTTCCTACATTGTAAGTCATCGGCTATAGCTGCTCTAAAATTTTTCTCAACAAATGCAAATTTGTTGATTTTGTATGAGAATCAGCAATTTTAAGTAATATGAACAAACTTCATAAGTACAAATATAAGTAATTTTAAAATCTGAAATTTATACTTTTTTTATAATTTAGATGCAACATTACTTTCCCCTGCGTGATAAAATTTTGCAGTAGT
Organism: Bidens hawaiensis; assembly: GCF_021521415.1. NCBI lineage: Eukaryota > Viridiplantae > Streptophyta > Magnoliopsida > Asterales > Asteraceae > Bidens > Bidens hawaiensis. Next base: position 34,479 of record NW_027497434.1, read on the forward strand.
ATACAATAGATGTTTTTTTTCCTTATATGTGTATTATGGTTCCAACAATATGTGTGAGGAAGATTGAAGAAGCAGCTCTCGGTCGTGGGAAAAGCCATTTCAATTAAGAAAACATATTGTCACGGAGTTATATTTTGAACTCTCGTGCGGTGCTCCACAACCTACTGAAGCATTAAATCAGGTAACTTTAGGTTAATGATTATTTATTTATATATTTGTTTTGGCATACGGATCTGTTTGTGCTCAAGTTAATCATAGAATCTTACTGCATTGTGCATCAGAATGGTATACCGGAGCTGGAGCCTGTGCGTGAGTTTAAAGCTGCAGTAAAACTCTAAAAATTAAGTTGTGAGTTTTGCATTTACTTAAAATCATCTGTCTTTTAAAATTTTAGCAATGCCTTTTTTTCTTTGTGATCATAATGTTTTGTCATAAACTTCAGAACAAAGTAATAAAGATGCAATATGTCATGATAAGGTGCTACCAAATAAATAAATTGACCAAAAAAGACGTTTTTGCATTGTATTCTTATAAATTGTACAGTAGGACTAATGAACTCAGGATAACACAACTATCTTGCATTGTCTTTATTATTTAATCGTATGAATAGCAAACTACAAGATGCTTGTTTTACAGGTGTAACAAGTACCCATCAATGGCTATTCCAGCATCTAGTAAATCAGCTAAAAAGGGAGTGGGATTTCTGATACCAGTTTTCTAAGTCTTCTTTCTTCATATCTTGGCCAAATAATAATTTTCTTTGTTATTTTTGCATGTGGTATAGTGACGGATTATGGTGATAAGGAAAGTTCGGGGCTTAAAGTCATTTCGATGATAAAAGCCGAGAAAATGTTAAGGCGAGGGTGCGGTGGCTACCTGGCGTATGTTGTCGACGCTTCGGCGGAGGCAAAGTTAAGTGAAAGATGTTCCTGTAGTGTGCGACTATCCCGAAGTGTTCCCTGAGGACCTTCCGGGGTTGCCACCGGAACGAGAGGTAGAGTTTTAGATTGAGTTAGTACCAGCAGCACAGCCCGTCACGAAAGCACCTTACCGACTGACGCCGTCAAAGATGAAAGAACTGATGTCCCAAATGCAAGAACTCAACAAAGGTTTCATACGGTCGAGTGTTTCCCCGTGAGGCGCGCTGGTGTTGTTCATGAAGAAGAAAGGCGGAAGCATGAGAATGTGTATCGATTATTGTGAGCTGAATAAGCTTACAGTGAAGAACAGATATCCGTTGCCACGGATTGACGACTTGTTCGATCAATTACCAAGTGCTGGCTGGTTCTCACGGATAGACCTTCGATCAGGCTATCATCAATTGAAAGCGAAAGAGGCAGACATTCCTAAGACAGCGTTTCGAACGCAGTATGGACACTACGAGTTTCTCGTAATGTCGTTCGGTCTAACAAATGCTCACGCGGCATTTATGGACATGATGAATAGGTTATGTTGGCCGATGTTAGACAAGTCGGTTATCGTTTTCATTGACGATATACTGATTTATTCGAAAAGCGAGTCTGACCACACTAAGCATTTGAGAGAAGTGTTGGAAGTTTTGAAAGACGAGAAACTGTACGCCAAGTTCTCGAAATGCGCGTTTTGGCTGCGAGAGGTACAGTTCTTAGGTCACATAATCAGTTCCGGGGGGGTTACTGTAGAACCAGCAAATATCGAGGCGATAAAGAATTGGAAGACGCCGCAAAACCCAACTGAGATACGCAGTTTCTTAGGGTTGTCTGGCTATTATAGGAGATTCATCCAAGGTTTCTCCAAGATAGCCGCATCGTTGACTGGTATGACCCGAAAGACTGTGGTGTTCAATTGGGGTAAGTTCCAGGAAGATGTGTTTGAAGAATTGAAGAAGAGGCTCACGCAGGCTCCATTCTTGTTTTACCTGACGATAACAAGGATTTAGTAGTCTGTGCTGACGCTTCGCATCAAGGGTTAGGTTGCGTGTTAATGCAACGAGGGAAGGTTATATCATACGCGTCTAGACAGTTGAAGACTCATGAAAGTACGTACCCGACGCATGATCTAGAGTTAGCAGCTGCAGTACATGCTCTTAAGATTTGGAGACATTACTTGTATTGTAACAACTCGGATTTTTCGATTATAAAATATACCCATATTTCCCAACCCATTTTCGTTTTCAGGAAATTTAATCAATAAAATTATTACATTAATAACATTATAGTTTTTCTTTTTCTTTATTTATTATTTTATATTTGGATTTTATATAAAGATAACCCTTAACCCAAACCCAATAATAAAATCCGTAACCCGTATCCATTTACCGTAACCGTGACCCGTTTAGCTTACTTGAGCCACAATTATCGATCTAAACTAGGAATCGAATCATGGTTGTGATTATTCTTACCATTTAAGGCCTAACTGTCCTTGTTAATTAGGAAACAATATCAAATATAACGCGTATTGATTCATTAGCTAAACCGTCTGAACTAGAACCAATTATATAAGTTAGGATTGATCATAATGCAATTGCTCGTGTTTGCACCCCCTTTATAACCCGACGATCAAAACGCCTAAACTTAATTTGATCGATTTTGGCCGTAACCCCTCTGTTCGATTCCTACTCTTGCCGTCGCAAAGGGGTAGTCGTTCTCTGTGGTTTCTTCATCATTTAAGGTAATTGAAACATGTATCATGCTCGTCTATCATCAATAAACGGAAACCCTAAATCAATTTAAACAAACATTAGACAGATTGAGGGATTGATGATTTAGGGTTCTTATTCCAAATTGGGTTTTAACAAGTATTGTATAATTAAGATGGTTTTCATTCTATAAACAACTGACACACCAGCGCGAATGGCTGTGTGTGTGTGTTAAACCTTTGAGCCGACCATCTGCCCGAGTTCGAGCCCTACAGAGCTAGTTTTGGTTTTTTTTTATATTATTGCTATTTAATTCTTTTAAATGATTTACAAAGTATTATAATTAATATTAAATATCTAACATCGTTTATTTAAACCGACATCATTGCATCATCGTTTCTAGTCAATTAACCTCATCACAAGTTTTCATATATATACATATATATATGTATTATTCTTTTTATACAAAACCATAATAAATGTATTAAACGTGTTAGACGTATTAATTATATATTGTTTTCTTTTCCATTAGGTTTCGTTAAAGATTCAAACATATAAATTTCATGATTGTTATATAGTTAAACGTTTAAACTAGTTGTTTTTCCGAATACTCGTTAAAAACCATATATGAATATATATTGAGTATAAAAAATTGGTTTTAATAAGGTTTTTAATCTAAAATATATATTGGTTATAATCTCTTTAATTATCATATTAAAAAATTGTTTTAAGTATTTTTTTTAAAAGATTTTATTGTATATGAATATTATTGTTTATTAATTATCCATTATTTATTTAAAAAGAAATTTCTTCTAAATGGTAAAGGTATATATAAATACATTAAATGTATTTTTGGTTTTAAAATAATTATTTAAAACAAACCTTTCTATCTAATCAATTAAAAATTATGAATACTTAGCTATTTTGTTTATAATTATAAATTTATTAAAGGTAAGCTATTTATTATAAAATTAATAAATAAAATTGATAATAAGTCCTAGTAATACTTAACTTTCTTAACTTTCGAAAGAATACACTCGATCATAAATTCTCGAGTCTTTATCTAGTTTTAAGCTCGTTGTTGAATTCACATTTATTTTCATAATTATTTGTAGTTAGGATTATTGTTGGAAATTCCCAAAGAGAGTGATTATTGCTTTTTTGTTGTATGCATTCCCATTTGGCTTATACGATCAGGTGAGTTTGATCATTCCCCTTTTTATATATTGTTTTCAAACGTTTTGGGGACATATACGTACTTTCATATTTTCTATCCTATATATATCTCAAACAATCGCAAATATGATCATTGTGTGTTGTATCAATTAAATGTTATTTGCTAATTGCTATTTGTTTAAGTGTGTTTGTATCTATCAAGTCTTGGATTCTCATTAGTATGATCATACGAACGTCTTAGTAACCGGAGCCCGATTCTCTTGGCGAAGATAAACCGACAATTTTAGTCATTGTAATAAATGCCCGATTCGCTTGGCAACGATTCATTGGCACACTAGCACGATTTGGTTATATACATGTTATGATATGATTGATTACTATCACATGGTTGGTTTACGCATTTATCACTTATCATTTATCAATTATCTAACATATATATATTTTATTATTTGTTGTGTCAAAATTGGTGATCATCTCACTCAACATTTGTTGTTGGCAAACTCCATTTTCTACGCATATGCAGGTTGCTTATATTGAAGTATGAATATTTAGTCAAGACTATAGGTTATAATGAAGACGATCGTTACATCATGTTTATAATCATTTATTTGAATTGTTTTGTAACGTTTGTAAACGTGTGTGTGTATGTTTGAATTAAAATAATTAATTAGATATTGTCATTTATATTATTATAGTATCTTCGAGCTGTGAGCAATCGGATCACGCCCCGGCATTTCCGCCTTAGGTTGGGGTATGACATGTATGGTACTAAGTGTACTATCTATACGGATCACAAGAGTTTGAAATACGTCTTCGAGCAGAAAGAGTTGAATATGAGGCAGAGAAGATGGATAGAGTTGATTAAAGACTATGACTGTGATCAAGTATTACCCGAGAAAGGCTAATGTGGTTGCTGACGCCTTAAGCCAGAAGAACGAAGAAGTGATAACGAAGAAGGCTAATGTGATCAAGTATTACCGCGAGCGATTGCGTTTGAGATTTGTGAATGCGACAAAGACCGGTGATTATTATTCGATCGTGAATCAAGAATTAGGAGGATTATGAATGAATGAATGATAAAACAAACCCTAATAACCCACCCTTATATACATTTCGTTTCAGGATGGATTCCCTTCCTTATTATTATTAGAGTTAATGTAATTTTAGTACTCGTGTTTTGTCCGGTTACGCAACTTTGGTACCGGTTTTCACTTTTCTAAAACTTGCAATTTTAGTACTTTTTTCTAACCCCGTCTATTTTGTCCGTTAAGTCAGGGGCAAATTAGTAATTTCGATTATTTTATTTATTTTCTCTTTTAGCTAAGTGTCATTTTCATACATGTGGTTTGTTCAATTACACAATTTTAGTATTTTTTTTGAATTTATTGCAACTGGATACTTTGATTAGTTTTGGATAGACAGGCAAACCAAAAGAGTCTTTACATATTATAATTAAAAGATCATCTTTAACCCTCAATAAACAGATCAACCCCCTTTCCCACGCTCATTGATCCTTCAAACCCTAACCATTGTTCATTTTCAAGTTCAATGAATTACGATATATTGTTTTGTCCATTTGATTCGTCAACCATCATTCATCTATAAGTTCAATTGATGTTATACTAAGAGATGCGAAGTTGTGTGATTGTTATTTGACTTGATCCTCCGATGTGTTAAAGAGCTACTGCTATCATACCCGAACTTTTGAAAAAAATCAATGCACAAAAAAATGCAAGAAAAATGGCTAAGATGAACTCATGTCTTGAGCTACTAGAAGCAAATTGGCAATCAAGAACAAAAGGCTACAAAATATCTTATAAATTACATGGTTGTTTTTCATCTCCTATCATGTATTTAGTTACCTTTTAATTGTAATATACTAATATGTAATATGTAATGTCTCTTTTGGTTTGTTTATTAATTCAAAACTAATCAAGTATCCAATTGCAATAAATTTTTTTAAAAAAAATTTACCAAAGTTGCATAATTGAACAAACTTACAGGTATGAAAATGACATTTAGCTCAAAAGATAAAATAATCGAAATTACTAACTTACCCCTGACTTAACTGAAAAATAGACGGGGTTAGAAAAAAAGTACTAAAATTGCAAGTATTAAAAAAGTGAGATAGCCATTTACAATAAATTCAAAAACAGTACTAAAGTTGCGTAATTGGATAATTCATAGGTACTAAAATATCAGTTAACTCCATAATTAAATAAACAATGCATAAAACATGTGAACATGGAGCACGGAAATGCAACTTGGGAATGGAGGTCTGATGTGGATATGGAGACCGGAATGTGGGCACGTATCAAAACCAAACCATTCATTAACGTATTGAAACCGACTTGCTGAAAATTCAGAAAAGCCAGCTGCAAAACCGAACTGATTATGGGATTTGAAAGTTTCATGCTTCTACACAAACACTCATATCTCAAAATACTTTTTACAAAAATAATAATAATAATTAACTACAATGACGACGGTGGTAGCTCCGGTGACAAAAACGGTGTTGGCGGTGGCGATGGTGGTGGTCAAGCTACAGGGGTGGCGGTGGTAGCATTGCCGCATTGGTAGTGATGGCAATGGTGGTGGTCAAGAAAAGACAGTTGTGGTGGCGGTGATGGTCAGGCAGCGACAGTGACAATGGTTACGGTGGTTACGGCGACGTTGTTGGCAACGACGGTGGCGGTGGTAACGCTGGTGGTAAGGCGGTGGCAGCGGAGTAGGTGGTGGTGCCGATGGTGTTGTTGAGAATGTATGGTGAAGGAGGAATGGAATGGAAAAAAAAAAGAAGGGGGGGGGGGTGTGAAGGAATGGTTTTGATGAAATATGTTCATTCTCACGTAATGAATCATTCCATTCCCCCAGTCATTACTGCATACCAAACGCTACCCCCAAGTGTTGTAAAAATGCAATATCCGAACAAGTAATGGTAACATAGTTGAACACATTCAAATATTGGTTCTGTAATTCAGTTGTGAACATGAATTGTTTTTACTGTCTTTAGAGTTTAGATTTGCATCACACAAATAATAAACAAACATCAAAATAAATAATGCTACATCATAACTACAATACTGCTAAAGCATCATCAAGACAGTTACAACAAGTTCTTACATAAAACTTTGAAGGACTAGATATCTGGAAGTTGGAGGTCACTTTTGGTTTGACCTGAGAAGAGAAGAATAATAATGTGATTCCATTTCCTTGAGACTAGCAGCAGCATCTTCACCAATCCTAGCCAGCATCTTATCAGTCTTCTCAGCCTGCTGGTTTAGCTCAGTAGTTCTCTTATCTACATGGTCGTTCAATGACGCGAATCCAGAAAATATAGCCGTTTGCTTTAGCTCTGATACTAGTTTTAACAAAGAATCCGCTGCTTGTACCTGTTGTTTATCAACTTGTATATTATTTTCCACCAATTGGCGCTTTTCATACCATAAAAGTTCAATTCTGGTTATGGGCCATGAGTGTAAACAAACCGAGCCGTCAGCTCGTTTAACTTACTAGATCTAGAGCTCAGCTCATGGATAGTTTTACAAGATTGCCCTTATAATATTTATTAACATATATACAGTTATAATTAAATTTATATTTTTATTAGTTATAACTCTTGTATATAAAACAAATAAATTATTTACTTATTTCTAACCTAGTTTAATTCAGTTATCGCATAATACTTACCTAAATATATCAAATAAATTTTATATGAATAATAGGTTCATTTAGGCTCGCGAGCCAACTCAAGCTTGATAAGTAAAGCTCGGGCAAGGGATCGTGCAATAAACAGACTTATTTTCAAGATCGGGCTCCTATTCGAGCCGAACTCAAGTAGCTCACAAGCGGTTAGGCTCGTTTACAACCCTATATTGGGCTAATCATGTAATATGGGAAGAAAAGGATTACAAGTAAAAAAAGTCTCTTAAAGCGTATTATGATGCCTACAAGTTATAACATGTTACATCGTTTCATTTTTTAGAATTAAAAGTGTGTATATAATTATATCTCAACCCAACCCAAACCATTTTAACTAGTATTTAGAGCTTACATGCTTCGAGTCAAACGATCAAACCCATTTTGACCGATAACCACAGCACCAAAGAGTTTTTAAAATCAGTATTCAGGATACCAGATAAAGTGTGCCAAAAAAGGGGGATGATGCTTACCATTTTTGCGGCCCGCACCTCCATCATGAAGGCTTCTTGTGAGTTTCTGACAGGAGGGTCATTAACCTATGTCATATGTATGCGGTCAGGTGGTTTTAAACATGACATCAAGCATGTGAAATTTGATATTACACATTTTATCCATAATTTGAACTTTAAATGCAAAAGTACAGTGTAAATACTTAAATATAATTACTAAAATTATTTGAAATAATATTTTATTTTGCCTAAGTAAAAGGTTTTAAAACCCGTTATTTATTTGACATGTTCTTTTTAGCTTTTTTTAGTAATTTACCCGTTTAACCAGTTAGAGATAAAAACATAACACTAATGAACCCATTCATAAGTAAATGGGTCAACAGTGCCCCGTAGCTGAACTATAAACTACCTCTTAAGCCTGACTAAAGTCATATATATCCTTCCATTAGCCATCAAACTTATATTTTTAGTATGAATAAGCTCAGACAGTTGAAAAAATACAAACAATACCGAATATGGCCAGTTAGCCGTAAACCAGGCCTAATAATAAAAAACCCTATATTGGTTTGTATTTTCTTTCCTCACAACAATTAAACTGATTTTTGTTTCTTATTGTCTCTGTTGGGACTTATATTTTAGACCGACGCATCGAATTATTATTGTTATGGGTGAAAATTATATTATTGGTCTTATCCAAGAGGCGGATGGAGTGAAGACCAAGGCACAAGACCACTATAAATAGACGATTAGCTCATGTGCTTCATTGTGTGTGATTTTTTATGTATTGAGAGTTTGCCCCCGGGGAAGAGCTCTCCCAGGGTGGCCGAGCATTTGTGATTATGTATGTATGTATGTATGAGTGTTCTTTGTGACAATCTTTTGATTAACAAAATCATACTACTACATCTATCTATTTGTGTTTCGATTACAATTGTTCATCCTTTTATTGATTTTTAATCGAATCGAACTCTCCACACCCGTCCATAGATCTTTCAAGAGTGAATACATGTTGATTAGATCCTAGCTCAGATCCTCCGTTTATACCGACTATTCACGCTTCCGCACCGAGGCTCGGTTCTCACAGTTGGTATCAGAGCGGGTTACCGAATCATTCAGACTAACCGCTGAATTTGATTAAATTTGCTCTTGAATCCGCCATGGACGTTAAAGATTGAAGTTTGTTGAAGTTTTTGTGGGTTTTTGCATGGATTTGAATGAAGTTTGATGATTCGAAGATGATTCATGTGAGTTGATGTTTGAGTTGATGATTAGTTCGGAGATTCAACATCGATTTCACGTTTATTTGTTCAGTTTCGTCCAGATCTACAGTTTTCGGTTCGCTTTAGGTCAAACTTGTTTATATTTGATGTCCTAGATTTGATCGTGTGATGAAATTGTTGATAGATTGGTGATATAATGATGATTTTAAGACGGTTTGATGAACTTTAAACGGTCCATTTGTGTATCAAAGGTTTAATTTCGGATATAAGATTTTAGGGTTCATATGTTCAAATTGGGGAAAACGAGTTACATGTGTTCAAGATGATTGTTGTATTCACGATTACTTGGTGCTTACCCACGAACATTTTGCCTTAATTCATATTCATGACTAGAAGGGGCTGTAGCCGCGAGTGTCATGGCAGTTTATTGGGGTTCGAGTTGATATTAGCTGCTGATATGATTGTTATATGTTCGAGCATACTACTGATATTTAAACTGTTGCTAAGCTGAACTGTAGTGATATTTCTGTCAATTCATATCCAGTACAAAGTGATATGCAGCTGGTAAAGTTTGCAGATTCATGTCTCAAACGATTGATGCTGTTTTGGTTCTCTGATTCACGAACATTAGCTGCAGATTGCTGATGCGATGATTATAAATGAGCAGTTAATTTAGTTTCTGGTGCAGGGGCAGAATGGCAATTAACATGGGCTGCATGTGTACTATAGCAATTTTGCTGCTAAAGCTGTTAGTTGCATAATGTTGTGTTCAAGTACTCATTTACCGGCTGAATTTATATGTCACAGACAGTTAAGAGCAGAATAGATAATCAGCTGCTGACATGAATTTAAGTGATCAAGTTGTTGCTGCTGCAAAAGTGCAGCAGGGGCAATTAAGTAGTTAAGTTGCTGATATGAACTTCGAAAAGGTACAAGCATTGTTGCTGATATGATAATGCTTTAAACAGTTGCTGTAGCTGAATTATTTGCACGAGTTGGTTTTGATATGATAATGCTTTAAACAGTTGCTGTAGCTGAATTATTTGCACGAGTTGGTTTTGTGTGGCTGCAACTTAAATTCTGATGAATTATTCCCGAACAATTATGTTAGTTTACTGTTGTTGCTGCACTATTTAGACAAGGGCTGTTTGGTAAATTTGCAACTAATTTCAAGGGTATTTTGGTACATTTCGCTGTAGATTCATACTGAGTTTAAACAGGTGCAGCTGCTGATATGAATGTGGCAGGGGTAAAATGGTCAGGTTGTAGCTGCTGCACTATTTAACGAACAATTAAAATGAGTTTTATACTGGGGTATTTTGGGCTGTTGCTGATATAATCTGATTTAAATGAACAATTGTTGCTGAAATTTGCTGTTAACGGGCCATTATTGCTGATTAAAACGTGTCGTTAATGAGCAGATTATTTGCTGGAAAAACGTGCTGAATTTGCTGTTAAAACATGCCAAAATTGCTGTTAAAAGTGCTGTTAACAGGCCAAAATTGCTGATTAAAATATGCTGTTAACGAGCTGATTGTTTGCTGATTTTAGTGCTGAAATGCTGATTTTAGTGTTGATGTTGCTGATTTTGGTGCTGAAAATGCTTACCTTAGTGCTGAAATTGATGATTTTGAAGCTGAAACGAGTAGTATGCGTGCAGAAAAAGTTAAGTTTTTACCCCAAGCATATAATCCTTTCTCGGGTACATCTTGTTTTTATTCGAGCATATGCCTTCTCGAGCACACTTTTGTTTTGTCATGAACAATTAGAATTTAATATTCTAAGCATACATGCTCGAAAGGAGTAATCTTAAGTTTGTGTCTCGAGCACACCTTGCTCAAGAGAGAAAACATTAATGATCACTCACTAAGCATATCTTTTTACCCTCGGCACACCTTTACTCAAGAGCATATCTTTATTTGGGCATGCTCGAGAAGGGAGGAAATATGTGTGCTCGTGAACAAAAGTTTGTGTATGTGAAATATTTCAAGTGTTGGAAGATTTTTGGGACATGACTGATGCAGTTGACTTTCTAAAGTCAAACGGACCAAGATGGAGAAAAGACTAATATTGGTTTACCCGTTGACTTTTTGACCATGTGCTCTTAACGAAAAATGTTTGCCCAAGTATGAGTGACCATTTGGAAGTAATTTTCTGGTCAACTCGGCAGTTGACCGTGTCGGGTCAACGAAGGGCATTTTGATCATTTTTAAAGACTTTTTGAGCAAAAATTGGGCAAAATTCACCAAAACTTCACGACTACAACAAGATGCTTACAAGATCAACATGGTTGATTTTTCCGAATCATTTCATGAGTTGACCAAGTCAAATGTCAACTATCAACCACAAAGGTATCATTTTATTTCATTTATTTTGAATTTCATCAACAATTCTTGATAGGGATGGTCAAGATTGTTGGAATTGAAGAGTTTTATGTTTTCACCCGCACTTGATTTGAAGACACGTTCATTAAAGACAATTGCAACGAAATTGGGGGAGTAAAAATTCTTGAATTTCATTGCAAATTGCTTGCTTCAAATCAAGTGAAAAGACTCAAGTTAAGGAAAAGTTGATCAAGATCAATAACCCAAGATTCTTTAAAGATGTTTGTTGTTTGAGCATCGATATGTTTACCCGAAAGGTATCCTATCTGTTGCACGAGCACAATGGACAAGTCTTTCATGAAGTATTACGAGCACAAGGAAATGTTTATGTTGTTTGAGCATCGATATGTTTACCCGAAAGGTATCTTATCTATTGCACGAGCACAATAGAAAAGTCCTAAACTTTAATGAAGTCCTTCGAGCACAACGGAAGGACTGCTGTTCGAGCATCGATATGTTTACCCGAAAGGTATCCTATCTATTGCTCGAGCATGAGTCTTCAGATTTCCTAGTACAGTTTGAAGATGATTTAAATGGGAAGAAACAGATTTGAAGAATGGAAGATTATTTGATGATCACATTGACTTTATTTCTTTTTGTGATGACCTTGTTACTTGAAGTTGATCTTTGAAGCTCAAAGCCTCGTTCATATGCCCATACAACTATATCCAAAAGTGATATAAGAGTGATAATTCGAAATGAACAATGGGAGAAGCTTAACGTGAGGGGGAGAATTTCAACAAAAGACAATGGTTTTTAAGGTGATCATGAAAGAAATTCGATGGCATCGGTCTAAGGGGGAGATTGTTGAGACTTATATTTTAGACCGACGCGTCGAATTATTATTGTTATGGGTGAAAAATATATTTATATTATTGGTCTTATCCAAGAGGCGGATGGAGCGAAGACCAAGGCACAAGACCACTATAAATAGACGATTAGGTCATGTGTTTCATTGTGTGTGTGTTTGTATTGAGAGTTTCCACCCGGGGAAGAGCTCTCCCCGGGTGGCGAGCGTTTATGATTATGTATGTATGTATGTATGAGTGTTCTTTGTAACAATCTTTTGGTTAATGAAATCATACTACATCTATCTATTTGTGTTTCGATTACAATTGTTCATCCTATTATTGATTGTTAATCAAATCGAACTCTCCACACCCGTCCAATATTATCGTTCAAGAGTGAATACATGTTGTTGATTCGATCCTAGCTCAGATCCGAGCTCCTCCGTTAATACCGACTATTCACGCTTCCGCACCGGGGCTCGGTTCTCACAGTCTCGCTTTCTCATTCTTTGCACAAAACTACAAAAGATTGGTCTCAACTCTCAAGCATGATATTTTCTTCGAATTGAAGTGCTGCAAGTTAATTACATATTTTTTTCAACCTATTCTAGATAACAAGATAATATTGATGTTCTCCAACACTTAAAATTAACTTTGATGATATTTGCATCTGATTTATGATTGAATGCAACTTCTCTTAATGCATTATGTTAGTTTAGGATGAACAAGACTGTGCAACTAAACAAATCAGGAATTCTATGAGTGGTATTTAAAATTTATGATCTTCGGTTCGTTTCGGTTAATTCGGTTATGACACCCACCACCATAACCATAACCGACCAACATAACTTAGTTAATCGGTTATGGCTTAGCCAAACCATTTGTTAATTGTCCACCTCTACTGTCAAGTGAGGCAAGTATGATAATAGTCGTGCCCTTTTGTAATCTGCCCATATATATGTTAAGGGATACATTTATACACCACTAAAGTTACTGTAGACACCACCGTTCATGTTATGCAATACTGGTGCACTGTGAAGTTTTCGTAAATGGTGATGTAAATAGTAATATTAGCAGTGCATAAATCATTTCCCATTAGTAAATCTCTACATGTTTCTAGAAATATGAGATGTCTAAAATCATATGGAAAGAACATGTAGTTTATTATGCTAAAAATAATAAACTTTTACAGCAAGTAACATAAACTACTAACACATAAAAGTGCATACCCGGGCAACATTGACAACAATGCCGAAAGTGTCAACGATGCTTCCAATGTCATCATCGACTCTCTTCTGCAATGATTTCTGCTTTTGCGCAGCCGCAGCGGCTGCCGCCGCTGTGGGACCAACTGCCCCACTTGTGCCTCCACCTGCCCCACCCTTATTCATTGCAAAATTCAGTTTGCTGCTTTTCACAAAAAAGACGGGTCAGATAAACAAAATTCCCAAAAGGCACCAACTATATCTAACTAGTTGTGATACAGAAATGCAAAAAAATAAAAAAAAATAAAAAAAACTTTTTCGAAGCTGCAAAACATGCACACATACAAAATGACAATTCACAATTGAAATCAGAACCAAATCCTACTGGGTCAACAGTTTCTTCTCAGTATATTGGTTTCGCAATTCAAGTAATGTACAGTTGCAAAACAATAACCTGACTTTGTAGATAAAAACACAAATAATCACAAGTGCCCATATCTTGTAACACAAAAAAAAAAAAAAAAAAAAAAACTAACAAGAAAGTAAACACACAATGGTAAGACACGAGTATATCACTATCGCCATTCATTTCTGTTGTTAACTTTTAAATGAAATCTTATTTAACAGGGGTATTTTGGTCAATTTATGTATAATTTAACAGCAGAATTGGACGACGTTAGTGAACTATAATGAAATGACAAGTTTTTGGGAACCACATTGTCTTTAGAAAATTTTCCAAAAACTGATCAAAACAGCAAATCTGACCAACCCCCGTGGACCAAAACAACAGTTTACTCTTATTATTAAGAACAAAGACCACCCATGATACATAAACCTTAACCATCTATTTATACTAAAACAATAACTTGTACTCTAAGCTAATTCAACTCGTATATGAAAGAAAGCAAATCTCATAAATTATCTCTATATATCCAGCCGATCTTTCTTTTCTTTTGTGCTTATCTTAACACCAACTTTCTCATGTGGCCATTTTCACGCCTTGACTTTTTGGTTCACCCGTGATTAACCCTTTCATGTGTAAACATTAAGATTGCATCCTACAAAGAATTCGATATGCATTATCTCAGTTAAATTGCAGATTTTTTTTTTTGCCCTAAGAGCCCCCTGTAGACGACTAGATGTTACTGACTACAGGTAAACTAAGCATCCTGTTGTGACTCAAAATCCCAACATCATTAATAGTTAGGTATTCTAAATGCAAGTTTTTTTTCCCTTTTAGCTAGCAATTTGGAACTATGAAGATGAGAGAAGGTGCGCACTGTGTTAGATACTACCGTCTACAGAAAATTATTGTGATTCATGTATGAATCTAAAAGCATCCGCGCATACAAAATCATTTTTTTAAAGTGGATTACACAAAATGTTCGATAAACTGTTGAAAACATGGCAAACAGAAAAATAACTAACAACAAATCTCTCAATTTTGCAGAGACGTAATTGACCTTTTTCTGATTAGCTTTTGACAGAAAAATATGAGAACATTAATCAAATACTAGCTGGGGGTGTAAACAAGCCGATCCCCTCGTGAGATACTCAAGATTGGCTCGGTGAAAAATGAAATCGAGCCAATCAGAAAAAGCATATGATATAAAAGCTACGCAATTTTATA
Source organism: Bidens hawaiensis (assembly GCF_021521415.1). NCBI lineage: Eukaryota > Viridiplantae > Streptophyta > Magnoliopsida > Asterales > Asteraceae > Bidens > Bidens hawaiensis. Next base: position 49,650 of record NW_027497434.1, read on the forward strand.
TTAATATAAAATTTATATAATAACTATTATTATATAAAAGCATATGATAAATAGAAACAAATAATATATTATACACTATGTATAAAAGCGAGCCTGAGGTTGGAAAACTACTCAGGAGGCGAGCTTGAGCTTTAGAAACAAGCCGAGCTCGAGCCTAAACAAACTCAGCTGGTTTATACCTCCCCTAATTTTAGAAAATAAGTGAAAAAATATTAGTTTCAGTTATGATAGCAGTCACTAAGACACAATTGCAGATACACGAAAAGAATAATTAAGAGTTGGTCCAAAATAAGGTGATACTAGGAGCAGAGATTGAAACAATTCCTATCAGATAGCATGTTTGGTTCTAGGTTTTCAATAATTAGTGTCCTAATCGAAACGTAAAGCTCAAGAAGAAATATACTTTTCAATATGATTAATAATAGGATCAAGTGTAAGAGTTACCTGCCTATTCACGACGAAGCGATATACGAGACACGGAGACGGCGACTCGGCCAACGATAATCCACAGATTGTCTGACGCTTAATTGGGGGAAGAGGAATACCAGGTAAAAATAAAAACAAAAGCAATTGGAAAGGAAAAATTACATTTTATTTAGTGTTCCTAGTTTAATGGAATGTTACTGAGTTTAATGAAAAGAAAAGGAATTTAACCATTATTATATAATATATTGTTTCCCTTATTTGTAACTGTAATTTTAGATGATCATAGCCCTTTAAAGTCACTATCTCTTAATCTACACTGTTGAAACCCATGTAATTTCTTCTAGAAGCAGCTGTTAAGGGGAGGTTTACACTCTCTCCTATCGCCTCTTCCACCCATGTCTATCTCACAACTCCTACGCTCTGTTTTCGAGTTTCATTTAATGAGAGAAAATAAATGAAAGGGAATTGGGAGAGAAAAGAAACTAAATGAAAGGATAGATGTGAAATTTTTTGTGTTCCCAAGTTTAATGAAAATCAAAAGAAAAGAATGAAATTAAGCATTCTTATATGTTCCCAAGTCAGGAGGAAAAAAAAAGAAAGCTATAATTTTACTATCATGTCCTTTAAATTAAATTAAAAGAAAAAATATGCATGTGATAACATTCCAACATCAAAATCACTGTAGCCACATACTAAATTACTTTTGATCGACTGACAGAGCATGAACACACAAGAACAATGTTGACCCAGAAAAAGTCAAACATAATAAGAGAGTCAATTTTGAGCAGCAGCTTGAGCTCATATTTTATTTTAAAATCCATGTTCTTTAAGATGAACACAAAGAAAACATTTATCTCCAGGTTGGTGAGACGGGTCAAGGGTGTCTTGTGTTTACTCATTACTCACGTACCCCGATCCGATGAACAGCCGACACCGGGAAACTCGAGGTTTCATGATCACTCGCGTCAAAATCGTGTTCGACAAATTGTTGGAATGAAGCAATCTTACTAATATCTTTCTTTGAATCTTGTTGTTAATGTTAAAAACTGAATGTGTGATCTTCACCAATGCAGTTGGAGGTACATTAGCAAAATGATCATAATCAAGAAGGTAAGCCGCTACCTCGCGGTAACCCGTCTCACCAACCCGGACTGATCGTTTCAGCCCGGGTTGACCGAGAGCTTTACCGAACAACCCTTTCGGGTTATTCGGTGCAAACAGTTCTTTATCGGTTGGCTTCACTATCACCACATGATGCTGCATAAATTTCCTAAGATTATAAATCAAAACCAAAATTATTGCTATAATCAACCATTAAAGTTAAAACATTGGTCAAAATCAAACCAACACCCAAAAAATGTTCATCCATATACTAGTTTCATAACTCAAAAATCAAAATTTCATGCCTGATATATGTGTGCAGGTGAAGGGAATTTGTTGACTGCCCTTTTAAATAAAATGGCATTTAGTTACTGAATGAATATAACTAAGTAGTAAAACTATTGCATCTGGTCTAGAAAAGTTCATCTTTGAGTTCGTCTTCAAAAAAAATCAGTGCGTTCTTGAACAAACATACCAGGAATAATTAAAATAACATGAAAATATATTGACCATGAGAAAGTCAACTGTTTTTGTATTTCTTTTTACAAACCTTAATCTTCAAATGTGCAATTGACCCATAATGAAACAAAACAGTTAAAAGAGCTTCAAGTATGACCAAACTACCCTTGAACCAAAAACCATTACAAATTTTGGGTAATTCTAATGTCAGGGGCCTTATAATTTTTTTTTAAAATATACATCAATTGTTTAATATAGGACAATTATCACTATCAATCTCAAAACAATTTAATCTCACAGCACATTCAAAAGTCAAACAATTTAATCTCACATCGCTCAAAATATGCGTTAGAATATTAGTTAAATGATGTATATTTTAACTATCAATCTCACATTTAATCTCAAAACCACATCGCTTCAAAAGCAAATCAAATTGTTTTGGGTAATTCTACGGCAGAGACCTCATAAGAAACAAAGTTAATCACATGTAAAAAAACCACATGACAAAAAGATGCCGGTTAAACACACATAAAAAGGTCATAAACGATGCAATCGTGATGGATGTTTTATATAAAAGTAAACAAATATGTTACCTGTGGAAGCAGTGAATGGCAGGTTCAAACAATGGGTGAATGGTAGGGAAGGAGTTGAGAGAACTGAGATATATGATATATAGGAGAGATCATGGAAAAAAAAAAGGCGGGTTGTGGGAGTCAATCCCCGTCACTTTGTTGAAAGGGATAAAAATGGAATTCAAATATTAACCTAATCTTAATACGTTTCTTTCTCTTTAAATCTTTCCAATTTGAAAAGAAAGAGTTATACACTAAAAACCCCTCCCCTCCTCTTCCTTTCTCTTGATAAAAAAAAAACTCAGTAACACAAAATTATTCCAAATCATTTCTTTTCTATCATTTAATAAAACTCTGAACATAGCGCTAATTTCCATTGAAAACCAATCCAACCCATTATAAATAATATAATATAAACTCCCCACCACCCTGAGGCTCTCCCTAAATCAATTGTTTTTCTAATCCATGGATTTCTTCAGAAGCTAGCAATAAGTCGCTCTCATCTGCGATTGAAAGAAAACGAAAGGAAGGGAAGAATTGGGTGAAACTGATTACACTCGCAGAGACAGCAAATTGAAGTTGAGGTAACTCTAAACCTGCTAATTTCATAAGAATTCAATCCATTTGCTGGTGCACTTCTATTGCTCTATTGTGCATAACAGAATCATCCACCATGAAGGCGAATTTCTGACCTTGCTCAAAGTATAATTATTAGGGGCATGCATAGGGTTTAATTTACTTTATGATTCTCTGCTAATATTGGACTTACTCACTTAACCAAACATTTGTCAAAGAATGTATGTTTATTTTCTCTCAGTTTACTTGTGCAATTCATTTCATTTGGTCCAATATTCATATTTAAACTAAAAAAATCCTATAAAAGTTACATGACATTAAGGCATGTTTTTTTTCTTGATAAACTATTAAAGGTTTTCTGTTTTCCAGATTTTATGATACTGAGGTTTATCAACGTATTCATTTTGATGAAAATGGGAGATCTATTGAGTTCATGAAGATTTTAAGAGGTAACATGTGAATCTTTTCTTTGAATCATAATGATTATTATTATTATTATTATTATTAGCATCATCATCATTATTATTATTATTATATATGTGGGTTATTCGTTATATCTAACTGTTGTGTAATTTCATTAACTTGGTGAGTTTTGAATATTTATTATCTAAGCTTGGATTTTAGGAAATGTATTGCTTCCTGGTCTAACTTAGATATAGGGTAGACCGGTTATACTTGAAAGTGTGATTCTTATTCTTTTTCCAATTTTTTTATATTGGTTTGATATAGGTACAAGAAGCAATAATTGTCATAGATGAACCAAGGTGAGTGTTTGCAACATAGCTTAAATTAAAAAAAAAAAAAATCATAAAGGCACCATTTTATCTCCTGCCTTGCTTCTGAAAACTTGAATTATGGTCATTTTCACCCAATGGCCCGAACATTTTAAAGTGATCACTGTGTTTTAAGTTTAAACACAAATTGAACACTCCTATAACAAAAACGTTTTCATCGAACCCTTTTTGTTTGTTCTAATTATATGAAATGCAAATGAATGCAGATTGAATGGAATTTGTGAGGAGGCTTTTTAAGAAACATTGAATCTGCTAGAATATCAATTCCTGGTAACGTGAAGTATGATGATTCATAGCAACGGTAAGTTTAAGAATATATATATTTCTGTAAAAATTTTATCTTATTTTATAAATTTGTTGTAGTTTGATATTTATTTAATAATTCGATTTAAGTTTCGTCAACTGTTAAGCATACTGAGTCTGCACATTAGGTATCTTAAACCACGAGTATAAATCCATGATTGTCATGCATCATACACTGATATCATATGAATACATAGGGAGCTTGACAAAGGTTGGTGTGGTAGAACAGGAGCCTGTTGCCCTCAATATCATGGCTGGTAATCTTAGTACAAAACTTAAATTAACACTCTCAATGTAGCATCCCTCTTGGTGAACAATGCCAAAAAAATCCATCATATGGGCAATGTCCTTCCAAGTCACGAATTTATGCATAGATAGTTCCAAACCTAAGGATAACACCTCTCTGTTTGATTTTTGTAACGTTCTTTTCCTTTTTGTTGTTTATTCTTGCACTTTATGACTTTAGTTAGTAACTTCTTTTATAAACTTACTGATATCCTAACATGTTATAATTTTGATGAGTTCTATAATTGGCAGGGTGATTTTGGTTTGTTTCAACCACAAATACCTACTCAAGTCCCAATATGGTTGGTTGTGACTTTGGAATAGAGAGGGAAATGCACATGCACTATTCTTCTTCCAGATTGGATGTATGTTGTTAAGTTTTGACTCTGTATGAAATATTGGATTTGTATACACTGTTTTTGATAATGATATGAAATTGAAAAAACGATGTAGATAAAGCTCGGATCTTTTTGTTTTATTAATGTTTAGGCAGTGTATACCCTGTAAATATAGTATTTTTCTAATGATTTGTCATATTCTTTTGATTACGAGCTTTAATTATCGCCCAAGTTACTCATATGATGTTTGTGTTTTTTAACTATATATATACTGGCTAGCATTCTATTAATATTTACCATGGAGTTCAGGTTGGCACTTATGCAGCCACTGTGAGATCCATTGCAAGTGCAAAGTTAAGATTTTGAAGGCTCCCAAGTTTGACATTGGGAAATCGATGGAGGTAAATTGCTCAATTTATGTTTATCGCATTTAGTTTTTGACATTGATACTTGTGTTATCTGATTGTGCCAAAGATGATTTTGTTGAACTGGCATGATCATTGTTTCTTAGTTTTAAGGGAATTACCTTGAAGATGGTAGGGCATGCTAATGAGTCGGCTCAAGCAATACTATTGTGAATGTTATAATCATTTACATACAACTTAGTAAATCAAGAAATAAAACTTAAAAGTATATATAATCAATTGGGCTGGGCTTACCTGGTGAGAAGAATGGAGTTGCAGATTGCCCTGCCGTGTTGGTGATGGACGGCAATTTGGTGGGTTGGTTTACAGTTCTAAATTTTACACAACCCTAACGAGGAGGAGGACGACTCTTCTCCTTTCTTTTCAATGTTTGGGATCGAGTCACTCAATTCTCAACCCAAGGTTAAAAAAACAAGTAACAAGCCGGGCTTGAGCTTTAGGTCGAAACCAGCCTAACTCAAGACCAGTTGAACTCGGCTCGCCTACACCCCTAGTTTTGATGGGTTAAATGAAAGATTTACTCTTAATTAATAGGTTATTTATTTAATTAAAATGAGTTAAAAGAAATAAATAAAAAAGATTTTTTTTGGTTTTAAGATATGCTAGGATGATCGTCAAATTAAAAGTATAATAACGAGACCATAAAATTTCCATTTAATTGGTGTTTTTTGCTTGGCATTGTGTCTTTTTGACGTTTTTTTAACGAGAATGACTGGGGGAAACATTTTAGGATTTTAAATTTTTTCGTTTTTTATTTATATTTTGGGTTATGATTTTTTTATTATTTTATTTGAATATATTTTTAAAACAAATTCTTATTACGCTTCTCCCATTTTTACTTTTCCCTTGCTTAATAGGTAAGACTTCTAAAACAATACTTGGCTTGGCTAGTTTCCTTAACAATCTTAACAACGCCAAATTGACTCTTTTAACCTTATATCATACGGTAAGGAATAAGGATAGAATTGTAATTACACAAGTGGGAACATAGTTGGGAACAAATTGTCAAACTGTAACTACTAGTACAGTCCAAAGCAGCGCACAACTCTTCCAACACAATGTACAAGTCAGTATCCTGTTATTCCCCTATGTAAACTAACCAGTAACCACCACAGTTTGCGTGTTTAACACATTTTTAAAATGGACCCACACAACCACCATCACTACCACCACCACCACCGTCACGGCGAACCACTCTACTCACCACCACCACACGGCGAACCACCGTACCCACCACCACCGCACGGCGAACCACTCTACCCTCCTCCTGTCATCATCCACCACCATCAACCACCATACCCACCTCCACCACACGTTGAGCTCTATCCTCCACCACCACCGCACCACTACACCCCACATATCCCTCCGGTTATCATTCACCACCATACTGATCACCAAAAAGAACCCGAAAAATATACAGATAATAAACCAACAGTTAGGGTTTACTGCAAGGCGAAACCCGATTACGCTCTGACGATTCGTGACGGGAAAGTGATTCTTGCGCCGTCTAATCCGTCCGATCCTCATCAGGTAATTAAATAATATTATAATTTCATATGTTGGGTTGGTTTTAATTAATTTGTTGAAATTATTATTAATGTTTGGTTTTGAAACAAGCAGCATTGGATTAGAGATGAGAAGTTTAGCACACGTGTGAAGGATGAACAGGGTTATCCCTCTTTTGCTTTGGTCAACAAGGCCACTGGTCAAGCCATCAAACACTCCATTGGTGCAACTTATCCTGTATGTCACTCATTCTATCAAGGTGTTCATCGGTCGGTTTGCGCTTTATTTATTGGTTTCGGCTGAATAACCAAACAACTTATTTATTTATTTATTTCATTTCCTTTGTACTTTTATAATGATATTGGGTTGGGCTAAAGATGTAATTCGATAAATGATAAAAGCTTAATAACGATATTCGGCTTATATGGTTAATTCAGACTTCTAATCGAAAACCAAATTCAGTTTGCGGTTTGGTAATAAAATATGATCAGGTATTGGTAATTGAATATGATCAGGGTGTTCTTCGCCTCATTGGTTCGGTTTGCTGTTTATTCAGTTTAGTTATTGGTTTCGACGGAATAAGCCAAAAAATATAATTAAAAAAATTATGGCGTTATAATGATATTGGTTTCGGCAATTGGATAAATGACAAAACTTGAATAACGATATTGTGTTCTGTTTTTGGTTAGCTCGGTTCGAACCGAATTCAGATTTCTGAAACCAAAATCGGAATCCCAATTCTGTTTTGACCGAAAACTATCTATGTAATTTGATTCTGTTTTAAACTCTTTGGTTTGCTGTGGTTTGGTTCGGTTCGGTTAAGAGTTTAATCGGTTTAAAACCGAAAAACGAACACCCCTTCTTAGCCATAAATTTAAGGGATTTGAAGTTTAATTATAATCAAATGTAGTAATTTGACTTTTAAGGGTCAACACAACTACTGTTTGACAAATTGATAAAACTTTTATTTCACTTTCAATGGAAAAGTGTTGTATTAAGCACCTTGCAACATCATATAACCTTCAGTTGCTTATTTTTTGTGTTAGTGAAGTTGTAATTTCTTTCTTCAGGTTCAGTTGACCGAATACAACCCTGATAAGCTTGATGAATCAGTTCTTTGGACCGAGAGCAAGGACTTAGGGGACGGTTATCGGGCGGTAAGAATGGTCAATAATATCCGACTCAATGTTGATGCGTTTAATGGTGACAAAAACCATGGTGGCGTGCGTGATGGTACAAAAATTGTTTTGTGGGAATGGAAGAAAGATGGTAATCAAAGGTGGAGCATGGTTCCTTACTGTATGTACTCAACTCAAGCTTTACTTGACAATATTCTATAATAATAATTTGCATTTGAGGTTTGACCTTCTGTTAAATAACATTCTTCATTTTGTTCTCATCAATCTGTCAAATGATATGTGCAGGATATCATGTATTGTGGGATTTTAATGTCCGAGTATAGCATTCTCGTCATGCGGTGGTTATCTGTATCCGTGAACGATCATGTGTTTGAATAAGTTGACTGTTGAGAAACTACGGGCTTAGCTATGTGTTATGTGGTCACCGGTCAGTGTATTTATGTATAGCATTGCTTCTTATACATGATGATATATTGATGTATGGTGATTGAATAAAAGTTAAATATTCGTTAAAAGCATGTGAAATTTAGGGTTGGCAGGTTGTTGGATTGAAGTTGATGAACCCAAACATGATATCAAGATTCAAGAGTGGCACATTTAAACTATGTATGTAACTTGGACATGACCAATGTCTCAAAATTATAGATTCTTGTTTACTTAGATTAAAACCAACATGATCTAAAGACCCAAAATTTTTGAAAGATTTTTGAACTCCAAAGTTCCAAACCATCCCCTTAACCTTAAGTTTTTACTAATCACAACTCAGACCTGGAACTCAAACTAACACAACACAATGGGTATGTTTGGCAAAACTAGCTGAAGGCTGTTAGTTGGAAGCTGGAAGCTGTAGCTTTTTAGATATATTTAGGTTTTTGACAGAGCAGCTGGAGCTTTTAATAAAATTAACTGGGTGCCAGCGCAGTGTGGCGGAGTGCGCGCAACCTGACATCAACCGCATAATTAGTGTCGGTAGGTGATTCACTTGATAATAGTGCACACATAACTCGAATGCAGACGTGCAATTCGTGCAAAGGCAATAAACGTGTAACCGGTGGCGAAAATCAAGAAACAAAGCTCAAATATACAGTAATTTCAAATAGATAATTTTTAAACCAACCTTTTTTGATCTGAACCCCTTTTCTGACCCGACACCGTTTTAATCTGAAACATGTTCTGATCTGGCACCCTTTCGACTCAAAATTATGCCGACACGAACCGAACTAAATTAACCCTTTTTGGATCGACTCGTTCAGACACTAATTTGGTCTTACACATGACCCGAGCTCGTCTGACTCCACTTGTTGCCAATCATAACCGGTAATCACGTAGTATACTAATTTTTTAAAGTTAAAGAAGTATAACAATATCATACACAAATTAAAGAGAATAAAATGCTCTTTATTATGATGTAATTTGTTTAAAAAAAATATTAACATGTGAAAAAGTTATGGTCTTTTAAAGAGTCATGGGGTAGTTAGTTTTGAATAAGGGTAAAATATGTAATTGTTATTATATAAATTTACAAAACTTGATGAAAGTTCAAGTACTAAACTTGTAAATTCAAATGTAAAAGCTTCTGGCTTTTCCTCAAAAATGGAGCTTTTCCGAACTTTAAAAGCTTGAAGTTTGTTCAACCAAACAAAGATTTTTATTAAGGGTATATTTGACAAAACTAGCAGGTGGTTGGTAGCTGGAAGCTGGTGACTGGTGGCTGGAAGCTGGTAGCTGGAAGCTGCAGCTTTTAGATATATTTAGGTATTTGGCAGAGTAGCGGGAGCTTTTAATAAAATGTATAAAATGACCAAAATATGCATAACTAAAAAACAATAATATTAAATATACTTATTTTGAAAGGTTATTTAAGTAATTAAAATATTAAAAGCTTGTAGCTCTTTCTAAACGTTACTAGTGTGGCTGGAAGCTGCAGCTTTTAGATATATTTAGGTATTTGACAGAGTAGCTGGAACTTTTAATAAAATGTATAAAATGACCAAAATATGCATAACTAAAAAACAATAATATTAAATATACTTATTTTGGAAGGTTATTTAAGTAATTAAAATACTAAAAGCTTGTAGCTCTTTCTAAACGTTACTAGTTGGAGCTTTAAGCTTTAAACTTTTTCTCATGACCTAAAAGCTTCAAGCTCCATCAACCAAACAAGGCTTTTAATTGAGTATGAGTTTTTTCTTAAAAGCTTGAAGCTTGAAGCCCCTAAAAGCTTCTAAAAACTCATTGCCAAACATACCCTAAGAATGAGTTTTTTCTTAAAAGCTTGAAGCTCTTAAAAGCTCATAAAAGCTTTTTGCCAAACATACCCAATATTTGCTTAAGATGCTTAAGAATTGCTTGTTGTTAACATTTTGCATCTCTAAATGGTTAAATGAGTCAAAACAAATATTTCTTTTCTAAAATAAGGTATGCTAGACAAAAACAGACTCAGTTTTGATTAAACAATGTCTCCTTACAAAGCTGATTGCCAATTTTGATAAAAACTACAACATTAAAGGGCGGTTCGATTGATCTCAAAAAGATGGTTTGAAGGAGATCTAAAAGCTCAAGAGTTAAAATGAAACATAATAACTTGAGGGTTAAGTTTGGTTAATTAGTTTTATTTTATTGTTGGCAGAAATACAAATTTTGTCCTTTAAACATACATGATTTACAGATCAATTCCTTAAAAAAGTTTCATTACAGGCGGTGTCTATTTATTTGATTTTCGTCCTTTAAGTTAACTGCATCCAATTCCTCCGTTAAGTTTATGCACGTGAGTAACACGTGAGGGTTTTTTTGTCTTTTAACAAGTCTCTCATCCCTCCTCACTCTCTCTCTTAAACCACGATAAACACCAGAAACCCTTTCATCCTATTTCTTTCACCTTTCATATCATACATCCAAAATTTGCCAATCTGAACCCTAAAGTCCTAACCAAGCACCTTTAGATGAACGATTGAAAGAATCATAGAGCCTCGATTCTACATCCGTGAAGCACTCCATCTACCAGAAGTTGAAGGATTCTATGGTAATTTCAACTTTCTAGGGTTTACAATATCAATGTTCCAGTCCTATTTAGCTTAAATTATGGTAGTTACTGACTTATTATTGTTAATGTTGTGGAGATGATAACACTGGATATGATAATAATGGAGATGATAGCATGAATTTGATAACTGTTATGGGGGAGATGAGTCGGGTGGGGATGATGAGGAAGATTCTCATGATGAGGGGGGTGATGGTACTGATGAGGAAGATAGTGATTTCAGGTTAGAAGATGGTGACATAACAAATGATGTGGAAGTAGATATGTGGGATTTTAGATTGCATACTGATATTGATGTTGATCACCAAGGTACCATTGGTGGTTTAGACAGTTTGGAAATGGAAATGGGAGAAGTAATGCTGGATAATGATAAATTTTATGGAGAAGAAGCGAATGAGAGAGACATAGATTCCCTTTTCTATAAGGGTTAAGTGTTTGGTACAAAAGAAGAGGTGAAGAAAATTATTAGATCACATGCTGTTGAAACAAGAAGACAAATTAGGATTCGAAAAGATGATCTTATAAGGGTTCGGGCAGTGTGTGAAGGTGATATGGAAGATGGGTCCCATTTGAAAAAAAATTGGGGGTTGGATCTAGTCTTTGTGAGAAAGATAAAGGATCAACAGAGAAACATGTTGGGGGTAGGGGAAAAAGGAAAGACCCACTTGTGAATAAATGCCCTTGGGTTCTGTTGCTTTCTTACCATAACAAAACAAGATCTTGGAAAATAACCAAGTTGGTGACGGACCATAAATGCCTTCAAATAAGGCAGATTTATGCTTGCACAGCTAGCTTCCTATCTCATCACTTAATTGAGGAACTACAAAATAACCCCAAGATGCCAATTAAAGCTATCAAAGAAAAGTTCCAGAAGAAGTATGAGGTTGATGTTTCTGACATGAAAGCATATAGCGCAAAGACTATGGCCAAGGAATAGATCAACGAAAATTTTAGATCTCAATATGGGCTGCTTAGGGATTACATTGAAGAGTTGAAGAATACTAAACCGAGTACAACAGTTGACCTTGAAGTAGAAACGTGCATCGACCCCACATCTGAGACAAGAACTTTTAAAAGAATCTATGTATGCTTGAGGTCTTTGAAAAAAGGTTTTAAAGCTATTGGGAGAGATCTTTTGGGTCTGGATGGGGCCTTCCTCAAAACTGGATGGCTTGGTCAATTGCTCACTATAGTTGGTCTAGATCCAAACAATGGATATTACCCCTTAGCATATGCGGTTGTAGAAGCTGAAACAATGCTCTCTTGACAATGGTTTTTGCAATGCCTTGGTGATGACTTGGACATGGATAGCAGATCTAAATTTACCTTTATGAGTGATAGGCAAAAGGTTAGTGTGCATTCCTTTTCATTCAACAATTTGATATTTATCTTATCATGTCATATCAAAGATGTAATTGTTCCATGAATGTACAAGGCCTTATCCAAGCAGTGGAAAGGGTGTTTCCTTGTGCAGAGCATAGATATTGTGTTAGACACAGTACTGAAAATGTGAAACAAATATTCAAAGGCAAGATTTATAGGGATGCCATCTGGAAACTAGCCACATGTACAACTGCTGCTCATTATGAAAGAGAAATGCATGTATTAAAAAGGTTAAACAAAAGGGCACATCTTTGGGTGTCTAAAATCCCACCCGAGCATTGGTCAAGATCACACTTTACTGGTAATATTTTTTTACCTTTCTTAGATGTTAGCTTGAGTGTTCGTTTAAAGTTTATAATACTATTAGTTATTTTGTTATAATAGGAAGAGCACTCTTAGATGTCTTGATCAATAACATGTGTGAAGTCTTCCATTCAAAGCTAGTAGATGGAAGGGACAAACCAATAATCACGTTGTTGGAATACATAAGGGAGTATCTTATGAGGAAAATAGTGAATGTTTTGAAGGTAATTGATAAGTCATCATGCTTGCTAACACCATATGCTACTAGCATTATGGAGTCAGTGAAGAAGGAAGCTAATAGGTTAGTTCTAGTCCTTTCACGTGTCTTTTAAACAAAATTGGAATATACATTGTTTTAACACATTCAAATGATAGGTACACTGTGCATTGGAATGGTAAGGAGCATTATCAGGTGACTGGACCAAATGGTGATCAATGTGTAGTGAACATGAGAACAAATACTTGTGCATGTAGGAGATGGGAAGTCACTGGGATACCATGCAGACATGTTGTGGCAAGTATTTGGGTGAAGGCTGCTCATGACCCTAATGTTGGCAAACCAGAATCATTTGTCAATCCAATATACACAATGGAGAGGTGGAAGGATGTATACAGTTACAAAGTTTATCCTATTAATGGAATGTCTATGTGGCCCAAGTCACATGTGCCAACACCAATCACAGCACCAAAGTATCATAAGCCTATTGGGAGGCCAAAGAAATCTAGGAAAAAGTCACATGTGGAAAAGGAAGAAGCTACTACAGGTAAGAAGGGGAAGAAGGCAACGGGAAAATCTGTGGAAGTTGAAGTACAAGGTCCTTCTACAAAAGCAAAAACAGTTAGGAAGGCCAGGCCACCAGGATCCAATGCTTGTGGGGGATGCCGCCAAAAATGTCACAACATATGATCATGCCCTTCTGCAGTGTAAAATTAATGTTTTGGGATGTAATGTTTTTCGGGTTTTGACTGTTCATTCCATGGAACAATATTTTGGGTTGTCTTTTGGTTTGTAATATGTATTGACTGTTTTTAGGTTGTCCATGGAACAATTATAATTTGTTTAATATTAATGAATGGCTGATGTTTATTTTGTCAATATTTGGTTCTTGAAATTGTTGGTTGTTAATATATTTGAATACATTTAGTAAATTATTGGTTGTTGATATGTTGGGCTACCAAGGGTATTTTTGTCATTTGGACAACCATTTAATTTATGATGCAGCTGGTCAATCGGAGCATTTGGATTATAGCTGACTTTTTATCAGCTTTGACTTTTTTGGTCAGCGTTGACTTTTTTGGTCCGGTGGTGGTACTGCTTGGTTAGAACTGAAGTTAGCTGCACTGTTAATCAGAGCATTTGGAATGAAGTTAGTTGCACTGTTATTATTTCTTTATGTTTGTTTGGATTGATAGCTGCACTCTCTTTTCGTACACCTTTTGTCACTGTTTTGTACCCCTTTGGGTCGATTTTGGGCCAAAACTGAAACTTCGGTTTTCGATTTTTAAAAACCGTTCGGTTTTGGTTTTTTCGGGTTCTTGTCTTTGGTTTTCCCATCTGAGCCAAAAAACTATAGCACTGGACCGAAAAAAAATTGGCCCAAAATAATTATTAAAATAAAATTTGAACCAATAAATTTGGTTCAGATTGGCTTTTCCAGTAATTATTACATGCAAAACCAAGACCGAATCGTAAGTTTGTTTTCACATAAACGTAAACCAAACTGCCAGGTTTTTATTTCGGTTCTATTTTTTTTAACCTTTCTAGGTTTCAGGTCGGCATTTACTAAGGCCTGGCATTAAACAGATAAGATTGATAATATGCATACCTGAGCAGATGCTAGTGCATTATTTTGCTGTGGTCTCATCTAACCCACCTGATTCAACCTCTGTTGGTTAAAAGCAAGGGACCCATTTGCCATGATTCAACCTATGTTGGTTAAAAGTTGTGGCTGCATGTTAATGTCATTTTAAGATGAAACAAAATTAATTGTCATATAAATGTAGTTCAATTATGTGGCTGTAGTTCCACAAGGTTCATAAATAATTATATTTGAAATTAACAAATCACAAAAATACAACAAATATACAAAAGTTCCTTTGAATCACTAAATGTTAAAAAGAGTGAAATTATTCACTCTCTTTGTAAACCCCTCTCGAATTATCTTTTATCGAGCCATGAGAATTTATCATCCGGTGCAGCCCTTTGTTTAAAAGCACTTGTGGAATCAGATAACTAGCGGTTTTGTTCGGGTCAAATGGTCAACTAGGTTTGTCAAAGGGTGGCTGCAGCTTTGGAAAAGCCTATGCAGGGTAACTCGCATATCGGTTAGTTATGGCTTTAGCTAAACATAACGGGCCGGACGTTGAAGGCTATGCACGGCTGCTGATTCGGGCTGGTGTCGGGATTTTAAACATGGGTGTAACCGAGAAGAACTCGCAGAAACGGTTGTCGGCTATTCAAATGGTTAACTATTTAATGAGGTGTTTGGATTACAAGTGTGTAGTGGCAGAATTACCCTTTGTGATTGAAGAGTTTCAAAAGTGTCAAACTGATCAAGTGTGTAGTGACATGTCGTTCTCATGTGGGACCATCTCCGGGATCCAATGTTCGTTCTCGAGAAACGAAGATCCCGAAAACTGTGGGTATCCCGGGTTCCAACTCGGCCGCAACAACAATAACTCGCCTACTATTAACATGAACAACGTGACTTAAAATGTTTTAAGCGTTGATCATTCGCCTCGAATATTGAAGATCATTAGAGAAGATGTAACCGAGTCGATATGTTCACGCGACTTCACCAACACGACTATTAGTCATAACATGTTTGCATACTTTCCAGAATAATCAACCACGAACCCAAACCGACGACGGGTGAGTTGGGTCGGGATGGCAGCGTATTGAGTCAATATGGGTTCGGGTCAAAACGGGTTGTTTTGAAACCGGTTTGCAAAATAACCAGATTATTTTTTAACATCAAATGAATATGGTGTTTCACCATTCAAAAGTCAAAGCTAACATTTAAAAAACTTCCAAACTAACAACCAAAAATACATTCCATTGTGATGATTATAGTCAACAGTACAACATTACATGAACATTCAATATTAAAACCTAAGAAGATCAGCCAAACTACATTCTAAACATTCAATATTACAACCTAACAAGATCATCCAAACTACATTCTAAACAGCATGACCCTATATCATTTTCATTGCAATTACATTTGCACTGAAAAGGACCTAACTCATGACCAAACATTTCTTCATTTTTCTTGCTTCTGCTTTACTTTTCTATACACTTTCTTCAGCTTTGTTTTTAGACTTCAACAAACTAGGGATAATCTCCACTGCCCTTTCACACATTGGAGGATCACGCCATCCAAGAAACGGACAATCTGATGACTGGAAAATAGGAGGAAGATGAAAATTACATTAATCAAAGAAATCTGAAAAAATTTAAGGTGTTACCATGTCCGGACAAGAAAAGAATCTCCGACTAGGATTTCTATCGGTCCATGACGTTCGAACAACAGCTTGCTTACCACAAGCACAATACATCATCCTTGATTGAGCCCTAATTTTTGATCTTTACATTGAGCCCAGATTTTGGATGTATGAATTGAGCCCTAATTTTGGATGTATGATATGAAAGGTGAAAGGGTTTCTGGTGTTTATCGTGGTTTAAGAGAGAGAGATGAGGGAAAAGAAACTTGTTAAAAGACCAAAAAACCCTCACGTGTTACTCACGTGCATAAACTTAACGGAGGAATTGGATGCAGTTAACTTAAAGGACGAAAATCAAATAAACATAGCATAGCATGTAAAGGACACCGCCTGTAATGAAACTTTTTGAAGGACTTGATCCGTAAATCATGTATGTTTAAAGGACAAAGTTTGTATTTCTGTCTTTATTGTTTTAAAAATAAAGATAAGTTTGAAGTTTAAATTGAGTCGGTCGCTATGTTGCAATAGAATTAGGACTAGGGTATTATATAAGCCCATTTATGTGTTTTTGTTTGGCGTGTCATTGGTTCTTGATATTCACTCGCTAATTTTACAAGTGGTATCAGAGCCTTGTCGATCAAAACTTTATTCGCGTAGTATACCCATCTCGTTCGCAGGTTCATACCGATCGAAGGCATAAGTTTAACGATCGCAAAAGATAACCGAACAAGATGGTAGAATTGAAGTTGAGTGGCGGAATGAAGAAATTGAACGATCAAAACTATAATGTTTGGTCAAATTGTATGATGTCCTATTTGCAAGAACAAGATTTGTTGGAGGTAACGAACGAGGCTGAAGTTAACGAGCCGAGGATTGACACGAACAGTTCAATCCACAAGTGGCGGACTGGCGGGTTAAGGTCGGTCGAGCCATGTACCTTCTTAAGACAACGATTGAAGAGAATCTGGTCGATCATATCTGTTACCTAGCAACCCCGAAACAAGCTTGGGATACCCTCGCGTCATTGTTCTCCAAAAGAAACAACACAAAGCTCCAGTTGCTAGAAAACGAGCTTTTATCGGTAAGCTAGAAAGAACTTGGTATACCACAATCTTTTCATAAGGTGAAAACTTTGTGCAAAGAAATAGGAGAGTTAGATCAGCAGGCCTGAATCGGTGATGCGAGAATGAAATGAATAAGCGTTCATGGGTTGAGATAGGAATTTCAAAGTTTTGTAGCAGCTATTAAAGGATGGCCAACCCCGCCATGGTTAACCGAACTCGATAATCTTCTTGCAGGTCAAGAAGCTTTGTCCACACAGTTTTGTAAAGTTAGATCAAAGCCAAAGAAGAAAAAGCGTTGTATGCCGGAAAATCCAAGAAGTGGCGGTATATTAAAGGAGTGTTCAAGAATCAAGAAAAGCCATGGAAACAAGATTACAAGAAGAATCAAGATAACCGAGATAATTGAGATAATCGAGATAACCGCGATAACCGAGATAATCGAAATAACCCAAAAGATGAGGCGTCGAGTAGCAAGAAGGGAAAATTTAACAACCGGCTCCCATACCCCTATTATAATTGTGGTCAAAAGGGTCAGATAACCAAGTATTGCCGCCAACCGACAGAAGATAGAAACCCGGCTGAGGCAAGGGAAGAAGAGCCTTGGGATGTTGAGGCTCATGTCGTGTTGGTCTAAGAAGTACGCCTTAGCAGCCACCACTGAAACTAAAGCAAATTCGCTCGGTGAATGGGTCGTTGACTCCGGGTGCTCGAACCATATGACCGGAGACAAGAATCGAATCATAAACTCGGAAAAATACAAGGGTAGTCAAGTGGTGGTAATCGTCGATGATTTGAGGCATTATATAGCACACGTGGGAGATGTAAAACTTCTACGGGCACCGAATGAGAGGGAGTTTGTTATGGAAGACGTTTTTCATGTTCCCGGAATGAGAAAGAACCTTTTCTCAGTTTCGCAAATTATGGTCTCGGGAAGTACATTCTGTTTGGTCCGAATGACCTCCGAATTTTTGATGAATATGAAACCAAGTCAGCCCAGTTTTACAAGGTAAAAGAAACGACACCGTGTATGTTTTTTCTGCGGAAACTGCTCATGTGGAGCGAACCAAACAAACCCAGAATGTTGATCTTTGGCACAACCGGCTAGGCCATGTTGGGTACGACAAGCTCGAGCTAATGATGAAAAGGAAGCTAGCTGTTGGGCTACCACAATTAGAAGTGAACAAAGAAGTCATTCATGCAGGATGCCAATATGTAAAGGCAAAATAGCAACCGTTTGAGGACTCAAATTTTCAAGCCTCATACCCATTGGAACTAGTCCACTCTGATGTCTCTGGCCCGTTAAGCATCGATCAAACTCAGGTACGCAGTTTATGATAACATTTATCGATGATTATCCATGTTATGTTTGGATTGATGTCATGAAAGAGAAATCTCAAGCTTTTGAGAAGTTAAAAATGTTCAAAAGTGAAGCAGAGACGGTAGCGGGCCAAACCATTAGGTGCCTTCGGTCAGACAATGGAGGCAAATACCTAGTTGCTGATTTTTGTCAGTATCTGAGGGATCACAAGATCAAGAGACAGCTCACCTGCTCCAATACACCCGAACAGAACGGTGTATCGGGAAAGAAGGAAGCGACACCTAGCCGAGACGTGCAGAAGTATCATGCATGATAAAAACGTGCCTGAGCGTTTTTGGGCTGAATCCATGAAGACGGCGGCCTATGTGAGTAATAAGTTACCACTGCAAAATCAAGAGTATGTTTCACCCTATGAGAAGTTGTTTAAAATTAAACCGAACATAAGTTAGTTAAAGGTGTTCGGGTGTGTTTGTTACGTGTTCATACCGAACCAACTTAGAACGAAGATGGGGAAGAAAGATACAAGATTTATTTTTGTAGGGTATGATCAAGAGAAAAAGAGGTGGCACTGTTGTTATTCGAACACCGAAAAATGCTACGTGTCGAGACACATCGTGTTTGATGAAAATTCATCATGGTGGTCGAGTGAAAAAGAATCCCTACCAAAGTCTTAAAACATAACCGACAAACTAGAAACGTCTAATGTATTCCTCAATTTTAATGAAGAGGAATCCCGAACCGAGGAAGCCGAAGTACATCCGGAACAGAACCAAAGCCCATAGCGAACCGGGGTTCATCATCACCAAAGAGAGAACCAAACCGGTGACCCGGAACAAGAACCGATCAGTGGCGGAGCCACATTGATTCAACCGGGTTCGACCAAACTCCCTTTTTTTCGGTTTTATATATAACCTATGGTATCGAATTAACAACCAATGTGCTAACCCAGTATCATTTTAAAAAAACATTCGAACCCACTGATTATGAAAATTTTTGTTAAAACTTTTTTTTGGAATAAATATTCTTTTATAGAATATAAAAAGCTTAAAAAAACTATAAAAATTACTAAAAACATTATAAATGGGCCAATAATAATCCATATATATAATTTAAAAAACCCAAAATAATTAATGGATTTGTTCAATAAACCCAACCCAATTAATATTTTTTAAACTACCAATTAACATTTTTAAACATAACACCTAAATAAAAATTAAATAAAAAACGAAAATAGTGATCGGTCATTTTCTGTTTCTATCGACCCAATGAGTACGTCCTTCATCTCATCGCCTTCGCTAGTTCGCCTCAAGGCTTCAGCCATTGCCTCACGACCTCAGCAATCACCTGTTAGACTTCAACCTGACAACAGCGGTCGACCAACTCTTTCTTTTTTACTTAATATGACTTTGTGGTTTTTTGAATGTTAACGATGTACTTTTGTCATGATATTGATATTGCGTTTTATTTATCTGACCGAATTACCGACCCGACCCATCTACGCTCGAAAACTTGGACGCCGAAAAGAATCGAGCACCAAAATCCTGAATCCATAGGAAAAATTTTCTGGCTCCGCCACTAGAACCGATCATCATCACCAAGCCCATAACAAGTTCATAGGTTTAATATTTATCATGAAATCTATTACTTATATGAAGAACTGATCAACATGTACCAGAAGATAATTGGTATTTTAATTTATATTACACTAACAAGACTGGATTTAGCATTTGCCGTAGGCGTCTTAAGCCGATATATGCAGAAGCTGCAAAAACCGTATTTGGAAGCTGCAAGACAAGTTCTGAGGTATATTAAGTCCACTCTAAATTATGGTATTAAAATCAAGAAGCACTCGAAACTCAAGCTTGTTGGTTATAGCGATGCGGACTATGTCGGGGATTTAGATACGCGTAGGTCCATGATTGGCTACCTGTTTATGTTGGGCGGTAGTGCTATTGTTTGGTGTAGCAAAAGACAACCGATCGTGTCATTGTCTACTACCGAGGCGGAACGGTGGCTATGGCTACTCAAGAATTGGTGTGGCTAAGATCTAACCAAAAGTTGGAAAATGATGGGGTAACTTTGTTTTGTGACAATATGTCATCAATTAAGCTTGCTGAGAATCCAACCTTTCACGCAAGAATGAGAGGTTCATTACCATTTTATGAGAGAGAAAGTGTTGCAAAAAGAAGTGAGCCTAGAGTATGTTAATACTCAAGATCAAGTTGGGGACATGTTTACTAAAAGTTTGCCAGAACCCAAGTTAATCAAGTTATGCAGGAAAGTGAAGATGAAAGTTGATGTTGAGAGGGAGTGAAAAAATTACAACATCAAAGGGCGGTTCGGTTTATCTCGAAGGGGTGGTTTGGAGAAGATCTAAAAGCTCAAGGGTTAAAATGAAACATAATAACTTAAGGGTTAAGTTTGGTTAATTATAGTTTTATTTTATTGTTTTAAAAATAAAGATAAGTTTGAAGTTTAAATAGAATTAGGATTAGGACTAGGGTATTATACAAACCCATTTATGTGTTTTTGTTTTGTATCTTCTTTAAACAAAGAGTCGAACGGTTCGTTCAAGATTGGCGTGTCTTTGGTTCTTGATATTCACTTGCTAATTTAACAAATTTTACCCTTTGTAGTTTTAGACGTGTGTAGTTAATGCTATTAGATACAATTAAAGGTACAATGAGAGATACATTGTTTAATCAAGTTTTTTGTTTTATGAAAGTTACCAAAACTTTTTGTCTTTTAAAATGTACAATAGAACGTTGGTTTCTTCAAGGCCATGAAGCTCGGGCTTGATCACATGTCTAGACGTGTAGGTAGTAAACATAAAAGTCAAGAATCACGAATCATGAATAGGGTGAAGAAATGCTTTTTAATGTTAGTAAAAATGTAAATTACTTACGATTTTTGAGTTAAATACGTACATATGCTTGTGAAATGTTACAAGCCGGGTTACATACTTACGCAAACAGCCATACATAAATGCAAATAGAATGTGCACTATAAAAAAACAATATCCAGGATCAACAAAATCAATTGAGATACATATATATAATTTGTAAAATAACTAGTCAAAGATGCAATGCAAATATGCATTATACATTCAACCCAAAAAATCCGACTCCTCGTGTGCTTTATAATTTGCAAAGACAAATGAAAAATCTAGAGATTTGCTAAATCCGGAACACCATTCATAATTTTAATATAAAAACTACACATGTAAACTAGGGTTCTGTTTGATTTACGAAATTAGAATTAATCACCCTAAACTCCTAATTGATTGGTAGTTGGATGATATTAGAATGGGAAAGAAAATACGTGTGATGGAATCGTAAACATTCCATTAGAATGTTCAATTATTGCCAAAAGACCCTCACATATCACCATCAAAATATTACAAAAGCAAAAGATTATCACCTAAAGACCCTCACATATCACCATCAAAATATTACAAAAGCAAAAGATTATTACCCAACGAACATGTATCATGGAAACAGAAACATAAATCCAAATTCAAACATTAATTAATATCCAAACCAGAAATCAACACTTTCGTCATTACCTAATCACAAAACCGAAACAATTGTATCTTGAATGATGGATTGGAGTATGATTTTGTGGTGCTAAAGAGGGCATGGGGACGATTAAAGAAAAGGCGCGCAAGGACACCTTTATTCCTTTTAACATTCACAAATTTACCAACCAAACGCATTCATTTTTACAAGATTCCATTTAAATTTCAATTTCATTTCTAGGAACTATGGATTTGACAAGGGTGCCCAACGCTAAGGACTAGGTTGGAACAAGGGGAGGTGGTGGCGATGAGGACCTGGTATGAAACATAGTTTTAGAATCAGGTATGAGACTCAGACTCCCAATATCCAACCCTATGGTATGGTTCTCCATTAATACTAGATAAATGTTACATAATATATGACTAATTATGACATATCTTCTTTAAGATAACTATAAATTTGTTATGGAAACCGATAGTTAACTAAAGACAAAGTTGAACAAGTCTTGATCCACTTAAAATGCAGTTGGAGAATTAGAAAATAGCAAATCCAAGTGACCACGTGATTTGTCCACTTGTTTGCTTCTAGTTGAGAGTGAACGAAGGAAGTCAATCTCAATTCTCAGGTTGCAATTAAAAGGCCCACATGCCACAAATGGGATTTTCATGTGCAATATTTTAGTTGCTTCATTTGTGTGTTTATTTTAATCACTCAATCATTAATGCCATTTCTATTTGCTAATCTCTAGAAACTAAACTGTACCTCTAAAGTACTTCAATACCTTCTCAAATACTCAATGATAAAAAGTCAACTTAAGGAAAATTCTCAAAATAGCCCCTTTTAAAGAGAAATCTCATTTTAGTCCTTTTTCCCTCAAAATCTTTTATAATTTGCACTTACAAGATGCTTTGGGAAAAGATAAAAATAAAGAGGAAGCAGGCCAAATTTCGAAAGAAAGTCAGGTAAAAGACGAGATTTAGGGAAGTAATGCCGCGCAAGTCCAAATTATTTTGTAATCTTTGAGCAAAAGTCCATATTTTTCCAAATCTTTTTTATTCAAAAACCGTCTTGAGAGACTGTATTTTTATGTTTCCTACCTTTCCCGTCCATATTTTCAAATTCTTAGAAAAATATACTTTTTACAATTATACCCCTTAACCACCACCACCATCTTGAACCACCACCATCACGTCGGCCCCACCACCGAACCACCACCACCCCATCACCTCCTCTCCACCGCCTCCCGTCATTATTCGTGGGTCGCCACTTAATTACTTAGTGAGCATGATTAATTTGACTGCCACAGCTGTTATGTGATAATTTATTTGAATGAGAAATAAAAGTTTGACTGCTAAATGCTGATATTAATAGTAGTTTATGCAATACTGTTGAGTATGATTAATTTGACTGTTAAATACTCTTGACCCATTTTCTGATCCTTTGGGTATGTTCTTGAGTAGATAATGATGACTAATTGAAGGAATAATGCATTCATTGTCTGTGGTAAATCATTAGATTTGGAGTGTATGTGAAATGCCCATAATCAGGGGTTTTGTTGGGTTTTAACCTTGAAATTGTTTAATGTAAACATAAAGATTTGAGGCTGTTTAGACACCTTAACTGATGTTATATTGACGGGAGGCGGTGGAGAGGAGGTGATGGGGTGGGGGTGGTGGTGGTTCGGTGGTGGGGCCGACGTGATGGTGGTGGTTCAAGGTGGTGGTGGTGGTTAAGGGGTATAATTGTAAAAAATATATTTTTCTAAGAATTTGAAAATATGGACGGGAAAGGTAGGAAACATAAAAATACATTCTCTCAAGACGGTTTTTTGAATAAAAAAGATTTGGAAAAATATGAACTTTTGCTCCAAGATTACAAAATAATTTGGACTTGCACGACATTATTTCCCCAAATCTCGTCTTTTACCTGACTTTCTTTTGAAATTTGGCATGTTCCCTCTTTATTTTTATCTTTTCCCAAAGCGTCTTGCAAGTCCAAATTATAAAAGATTTTGAGAAAAAAATGGCTAAAATGAGACTTCTCTCTCTAAAAGAGGTTATTTTAGGAATTTTCCCTTGTTTTAGTCCCTATTTGTTTTTGTGCTATACCCGGATTTGACCATAAAGTAATTGTCGTTTTCTTACCCCTCGCGATCATGTTCAAATCCCGGGGTTAACTTGGATAATGTTCCATCTCAAATAAGTCAACTGAACATGTTGATTGCCGATAAAAAGTGTTTAGACCCATGATTTGCTTTATTGGGTTCACTCTTAAAAATGTTTTAGTCAGTGTCATTTGGCTGAGATACATAAATAGATCATAAAAAAGTATCAGGTACTATTTAGGTCATTTGAACATAAATAGCATATAAAAACAAGTATCATCTATAATATATATAAACGAAAACCCTAAAATTTTATGTGTCGCGATGTGGTCGCTCCCCCTTTTTATGGAAGCCACCAGATTTCTTGATTTTTAAATGGAAGTCTCTCATTGATTTAACCCGCATTCATGGGTATGGGTCTTACCAAAACCAGATAGCTCTTAAACGGGTTATAATATCTCATTAAATTAAAAATTAATCTTACCAATTATTTGATATGAAAATCCTATAAAATAGGGATATACTAAAATTTAATATTTAATTTAAAAAAAATATTATTTATAATTAATAAACAATTTATGATAAAAAAACATAAGCGGGTCATAGGTCACAAAATCCAGATAGCTTTTAAACGAATTCACAGGTAAATGTCTCACCAAACCCAGATAGCTCTTAAACGGGTTATAACATTTCATTATATTAAAAAAAATAATCTCATCAAATATTGGATTATAACATATCATTTATTTGTGAAACCATTTCATCATCAAACCTTATGTATATTAATTATTAACTATTCTTACAATAAATAAAATTAAAATCCAAATATACATATATAAATATTAAAAACAAATAATGTAAAACAACCCTCGTAATACGGGAGATAAAATCTAGTATACTACTATATAACAGACTAAAAAACAATTAATGTGATACGTACTATTTAGGCCCGCCCCGTCTATAGCATGCTTACCAAATACCAACTTCAACCTTAAAAAGTGCCTTGAGGCTGCAGCAAATATAAATATTTATCACCAACAAAAGGCAAAACAAAGTAGAATAAAGTAAAGCAGTTACCATATCTTCTGGTATATCTATTTACCATTATTATTATTATTATTATTATTATTATATGGAAGTCGGCTTCAAGCTTAATAGCATTCTAAGGGTTACTTATGAATGCATATTTAATTAATATAATAAAACTTAAAACTAAAGGACTGACCAAATCTTGATAATATTATTCAAAGTCTATGCTTGCAAGGGGTAATGAGTTAACTTTTATAGTTGCCTTTTCCATTACTCTTCCCATAGAATATGATTCCTTATTAACATGAAGCATGTGAAAAAAGAAGGGAAACATATTTTATTTTACATTGGGAAGTTGGCATATGGTTAAGGCTTTAACTGCCAATACAGTGTTCTCTCCCTAGTCTTATATAAAGGCCTATCATTCCACACTTTCTTCTTCACACCTTCTCAACATTCTATACTCACATCTCTTCTTCAAACTATAACTTTTGCAGGTCCAAAATGGAGTTTCTTAAAATTTTGACAGAATTACAAATTTTGTCCTTTAAAAAAAGCCAAATTACGGTTCGTGTCCTTTTTTTAGTTTCCTTGCAGGCGGTGTCCTTTAAACATTTTTTCCTACACGTTACGTCCTTTGCGCTAACTGGGTTAGAAAAACTCAGTTAAATACCCTCACGTGAGACGCATGTGAGGGTATATTGGTCTTTTCAACGAAGTGGTTCAAATATATTATTGTAAAAAATAAATAGTAATTATTAGATATATACTCTCTCTCTCTTCTCGTCTTCTTTCTCTCTCTACTCTTCTCCCTTGTAGCACAGACTATCCTAAACCAACATCACCGACCAGATCGCACTCGTTAACGTCAACGCAGACAAGCTCCAAGGTGAGATGCTTGACCTCCAACACGTCGCCGCTTTCCTTCCTCGTACCAACATCACCGCCTTCGTTGACTACTCCAACATCGTCAGATCTGATCTTGTCATTGTCACTGCTGAGGCCCGACAGATCACAGGGGAGTCCAGGCTTAACTTGCTATAGAGGAACCTGTCTCTGTATAAGAAGATGGTGCGGCGGGTTTACGGTGGGTTTACGGCGGCGGATCTGCTCATGGATATCCAACAGGGTATCCGGTGGGTTTACGGTGGCGGCGGAGGTGGTGGTGGGAACTGGGGGTGTGGGTTTCGTGGGTCAGTGTTGGATTGTCGTCGGAGTTAGAGAAATTGGGTGATTTGGTGGGTTTGAGATCTAGGGTTTCTAGGGTTAATGATTTGGTGGTAGTGGAGGTAGAGGCGAAATGGGTAGGTGGTGGTGGAGGTAGAGGCGAAATGGGTTGGAGTTGGCCAGATCAGGTGGTGGTGGATGGGTTGGAGGTGGCCGAATCCGGTGGTTGTGGATGGGTTGGAGGTGGCCGGATCCGGTGGTGGTGGTGGCCGGGTTTCGACCAGGAGGTTTAATGGAGAGTTGACCAGGTGGTGGTGGTGGTGGTGGTGGTTGTAGATGGGTGGTTGACGGCGGCGGTGGGAATGGAATGGAATCTGCAACGGGGTGGGTGGGGGTATGGTGGCCGGAGTGGTTGTGATATGGTGATGGTGGTGGCATAGAGAGAGAAAGAAGAGAGAAAGGAGGGGGAAGGTGTTATACATTTGCAGGTACATACGAAAAGACAAAAATGCCCTCACATGCGTCTCACGTGAGGGTATTTAACTGAGTTTTTCTAACCCAGTTAGCGTAAAGGACGTAACGTGTAGGAAAAAAATGTTTAAAGGACACCGCCTGCAAGGAAAGGACACGAACCGTAATTTGGCTTTTTTTAAAGGACAAAATTTGTAATTGGGTCTAAAATTTTTGTGGTTCTAACATTCATATCCATGTTAGCATTCCCTAGTGTCAATGCCGGCCCTCGAGGCGGTTGGATTAATGCACATGCCACCTTCTATGGCGGTGGTGATGCGTCTGGTACAATGGGTAAGAAACTCACTCAACCTAATCTAGTAACATTTGTCAATTTCTAACATGACACAAAAATAACCGGCTTTTGGGGTTAGCATATCTAACCGATTTTGGAAAATGGGCCGTGTTCGAGTTGACATATTTAAACCATTTAGGTAAACAGGCTGACCTACCAACCTCTTTAGTTAAATAAGTCAACCCATTTTTTACAATCTACTAATCGGATAAACACATTTACAATCTCACTATTACTCTCCAACCTATCTGGCACATTTAGATTAATGTGCTAAAAGGGTCGTGTTCGGCTTACAAGATTAAGTGTGTGCGGGTTAGTGTTGAAGTTTCAACACGAATAACACCCCTAAATCTGGTTATACTATCTTTGTTTAAAAATATATATATATATATATATATATATATATATATATATAAAACAGAATAAATGATGTTTTTGTTCATGTGAAGGAGGAGCATGTGGGTATGGAAACTTGTACAGTCAAGGATACGGTACAAACACAGCTGCACTGAGTACCGCTCTGTTCAACAACGGGCTTGCGTGTGGAGCGTGTTTCGAGATTAAATGTGTAAATGATAAACGATGATGTCTTCCGGGTTCCATAACTGTCACGGCTACAAACTTTTGTCCTCCAAATCCCGCTCAATCAAACACCGATGGCGGCTGGTGTAATCCCCCCCTTCAACACTTCGATCTCGCCCAACCGGTTTTTCTCAAAATCGGTCAATACAAAGCTGGAATTATACCAGTTCAATATAGAAGGTATTGATTATATGCTTCTTGTTACACATTTTATAAAAACTAGAGCTAACCTGGCAATACTATGATTTTGTTGCAGGGTTGCTTGCAAGAAGAGAGGTGGAGTGAGGTTCACTATCAATGGTCATTCATACTTCAACCTGGTGCTTTTGACCAATGTCGGTGGTGCAGGTGATGTCATCGCGGTCTCTATCAAGGGCTCTAAAAGCAACAAATGGCAAGCAATGTCCCGAAACTGGGGTCAAAACTGGCAAAGCGGTGCCTTCCTTGATGGTCAAGCTCTATCTTTCAAGGTCACAACAAGTGATGGCAGAACGATAGTTTCTAAAAATGTGGCTCCGCCTAACTGGAGTTTTGGCCAGACATATACCGGAAGACAGTTCTAGAATATATGTTTGTTCAACTCCAACTTCCTAACTTTAAGGTTTTCGTTTATGTTTTTCATATCACCCGTAGTGAACTTTAATGTAAAATAGTTATAGTTATATCAGGCGTACCAACTTCATGAGCGCATTTTGGACGGGTCGTGAAACTGGATGCCTAAACTAAACCCCAGGAATCTAGAAAAAGTTTGTTAAGATTCCTGAAGCGTTTTTAGACTGCGCCCCTGAAAAACACCAACATGGGTTGGTGGTTTAGTGTGGCAGGGTCTTTTTTTTAACCTATGTAATGCTAGAGTCCAAAGATATAGTTCTTTTGGTGAGAGCAGGGATATAGAGTCCAAAGATACCTAAGATATTGTCGGTCAGTTGTGGTGCCAAAGATTCCTCAATGTATGTTGTTTTTTGTTTCACTTTATAATGAGAACAACATTTAAAGGTTTGCTATTTATATTCCTATGACTGAATTGGAAATATAGTAACAAGCACTTTAATTTAAACCTGAACATTTACATGTTACAACCTTAATTCATATAACACATTACAAGATATATATATATATATATATAGCATACCGCATAAATCACGAA
The DNA here is from genome assembly GCF_021521415.1 of Bidens hawaiensis. Taxonomy (NCBI): domain Eukaryota; kingdom Viridiplantae; phylum Streptophyta; class Magnoliopsida; order Asterales; family Asteraceae; genus Bidens; species Bidens hawaiensis. Next base: position 78,478 of record NW_027497434.1, read on the forward strand.
GCTTCAATATTCATTAAACGCCAAGCATTGCTAACAGTTGTCACAGATTGTTACCAATTAACATACAGTTATATGTTTATGAAACACTTGCACAACGAATTTGTCCCCAATTTTAAATGGAGCACATTTAAACAAAGAAAATTGAACAACATTATTCGTAATAAGCCAAAAAAAAAACCTAATCCACCAATAAGCATACGAGACACAATTCAATTTATCCGCAATTATAGATTACATACATACATACAAATCAAATTCGTAAGAAAAGATGCGTGGCGGTTACCGTCGTGCTTCCCTTGCACTACCAACGCCGGCTCGGTCTCCGGCATCATCCGGTTCCTGTACCGCTGATATAAGATCAAGTAGTGTTACAGGTGGTGACAAATTAGCCCTTCAAAACATGTTATGGATAAAGAAATACTTTTGAGGGGTTTGGCCTGACTTTTATTTTTTAGCTTATGTTTATATTTAAAAAATGCTTATAGCTTAATTTCAATCATTTGATAAGTTTTTTTTATTTGTTTGGATTAGCTTATATTCTACAAGTTGATAAGCTTTTATTAAGTGTTTGTGTTAGCTTTTTTTATTTAGCTTATACTAGGAAAATGCCTAAAAGGGGTATGGTATATTATCACATAACTTATATTTTATATGTATCTACTTTATTTTTATGAGTTATACCATCATTTTTGAATAATTTATATTGAGAATGACGTAAAATTTCTACAAAAATACATTAATATTCAACAAACATTCATTTTTGTTTGGCTAGATCTCCTGCAATCATATCTCTAACTGCACTCATGTATAAATCATCCATTCTACGTTGTGTACTCGTGTCTTCATCTATTTCATTAATGTCACTAGACCGTCGACTGTCAATACCATTATTTGGAGTGTAAGATTCTTGTTGCGCCTTGTTAAATCCTTCATTACATGTATCTTTTTTTCTAATATAATTATGAATTGCCATAGATGCTAGCACGATATTCACTTATGTCTCGTAGGTGTAATTGATGCATAATTCCTTGAACCTTCTTCAAAACTAGGATAGGTTAACACAATATCTATGCACTCTTTTGTGGAAGGTGAGGGGTTTTGCGGTGGATACGATTGTGAGCTTCTCGATGGTAGTGCCTGCATAACATTAGCAAGTTTGTCCTTAAATGCAGAAGTTATTGAAGTCTTTCTCTTAGTTGAACAAGAAGAAGCAACATTCTTAGACTTCTTCCTTTTGGTTGAACTATTTTCGGAGAAAATAGGTTTTTGGTCATCGCTGGATACATTTATCTCATCACTACCACCTTTCCCTTCAATCAACTCTTCATCTTTATCGATCATCTTCTCAAACTCACAAGGAGTCTTAGTGTTATCTCCAACTGCAACACAATCTCGAAATAAAGACTCGTAATACATCTTATACATCTCTAAATTTTGCCCTCTTAGCTTGGCAAGGTCCTTATCTCCCTCTACAAATAAAATTATATAATTTGTAAGCTAAAAAATATTTTATATACTACATTTTACCAAAACTGATTTTAACGAGCTATGGAAAAAAACTAAAAAAACAAAATATTAACTTTATTTTTTCATCCCACCATTCATCTGATGCATCAATCGTCTTTCTCACGAGATCCAACCTAATTCCAGATTCAAGTCTCATTAAACGATCATACAACTTCCATTCTTTCTTCATACTTTCTCAATGATTTTTAATGTGCTTGTGGTCGAAAGTTTTTCCGGTACGCAATTTCATGTACTTTCCAAATTCTTATACCCAAATTTATTGAAGTAACCAGCTGGCTTGTTCCCAACTCTAACCTCATTCAAGCATAACTCAAGAAATATCATATGAGTATCATCAGTCCATAGTGATCTTAGTTTCTTTTTCTTAGTTTTCATGACAACAACGTCATTATCATGGTTCAAGCCCATGACTTGAAAATTAAAACAAAGAGAAAACAATTCAATAAGTAAAAACGAAGAGAACAAATTACCTCAATATATGAAAACAGGTTGGTGTTACTCAACTTCAAGCAATTTTTTTGAATGCTTGATAAATAATAGATAGGTGTTTGATAAATAGGATTTTTTTAAGGTAAGAGTTAATGGTTTGAGAAATGGTAGATGGATGGTAAGAGTTGATATTTTCTCAATATGGTTTGAGAATAACTCTCCAGATGGATGCAGAAAATGAATACATATTGACTTCTTTGCTTCAATAATTATGACCATCAACAACTAATACCTGCACAAGTAGGCTTCAATTTAATCCGCCAACAACGTATGCCTCGTCCACCAACTTATTAAATAGGGACCAAAAAGTGTAGATGTATATTTAAATCCACCAACTTGCCTCTTCTCCGAATATCCACTATTTACCTCTTATTAATTATGCGTCAATAAGTTGTTAAATTGTTACAGTAATAAGTTGTCTCTTATTAATTATCCACCATTTGCCTCTAAGGCCATGGGGTATACTCTAACGCCCAACATAGGTTAGGATGAAATGACACTTTAAATATGTTTTTCATGGGTTAAAATAAACAATATGCATTAATTATGTATTAATTACTAATTGATTTGTTAAAAATTAATAGGAGTGGAATGGAGTTAATGGATTAAACCATTTTCTTTGAGGGCAAATGGGTAACTTACACCCTTATACAAACAAGCTTCTTCAAATTAGCTTATATAAGCTTGAAAATATTTAATATTTACAATCCATTTTGACCACGATATTCGTCTTGCTCTGCATATTGCACATTCACCAACCTAAAACCTCCCATGATTCCGCATATGTTAACACAGATCCAACAAGTACTACACAAATCTGACGAGTTCAGGGGCCGCTTGTAAATTTTTACCCGGGGGGGGGGGGGGGGGGGCTCGGGACTTCACGGCCATATAACACTGAAAAAAATTTGGGGAGGGGGTGGCCGCCCCTAGTTACACATAGTATGATGAGGTCTATACGAGCCAAATAGCCCTATGCGAACCGTATAAGCAGACTTTTTAGATTTCTAACCTTAAAGCATATAAAATTTGTGTGATGTTTATAAGATTATGCATAATGTAGTTTGACTGAATGTAATATCAGGATTTAAGCTTAAAACATGAAACATTTGTTTAATGGTTTATAAGATTCTACCGAATGTTGTTTGACTTGATGTAATACTAGGATTTAAGATTTACTTATATAAGTAGGTGTATAAGTTCATTAAATTTTATCATTCTTGTTCTCTCTTGTTTTTGGTTTTCTCATTATCTAGATGTAACATCTCGGATTTTTTGTATTTGTTTAAATCGATTCGAAAATGTAATTCAGATCTTTCGAATTATTTTAAACTTGTATTTAACTTGGTTTAACTTATTTTATAATTTCATAACTTTCAATCATGCCAAATAGTGCTTAGAAACTCTTAAAATCGCTTAAAATGGTTTAAAAATGCATTTTTTGAACTTCAGGGACCAAAACTGCTAAAAATGGAAAGCTAGTGAAAACTCCCCCTTTGCGCGGCACGAAGGAGGACGGCTTGATCCTCCGCACGATGCGAAGCGCGCTTAGTTTAGTTATTTTGGTTTTCGATCTTCGCTTAATGCTAAATCTTTCCCTAAACAACCCTAAATCACGAAATTTGAGCAACAAGTTATTTAATCTAATATGAAATAGTGTCTAGGTTCAATCTCTGCAGTCTCATCGATATATTAAAGATTACGAGACCCGATTTCGTCATCAATACGTTATTCGTTTACCAAAACGAGTCGTTTTCTTGTCCTACAAGTTGATATTCTAACTATATAAACGAGCCCTCATTCCAAACCCTAGAAACTACTGATACATTGCATTCCCAGCCGTCACCTACCTCAAACCGACAATTTCTCTCTCGTTTTTGTTTATTTACTCGAAGACTTGAAGCTGCAGTTTGACATTACCGATTTTCTGACCTTTGACCTCAATTTTCCGTCAACTCAAGCATTATCCGGGTAAGTTGTTACTGATTAATTGTTCAATAACACTCACTTGTTGATAAACCTCAAGCAATTTATGAGATTGAGGGGTATTGACGAGTCAATTTAACTCAAACCCGTTTAAGGGTATTTTAGTCAATAACTTTGACCAATCGATTTCTCATACTTCTGGTCGGAACCAACTTTCGATCCAGAAGACCTTTATTTTTATCTCGATATTTTAAGGCTACTAACCAAAACATGACTTCCGACTCGCTGTTCGGATTCTGGTTAGTACCAGCTCGCTTATTTACAGAAAATCTCATAACCGGAGTTCTAGATATACGTTTGAATTGATTCCAGCGACTATGTTCTCGGTTTTTACTCTATTTTATTTTGTATAAGTCTCAGGTCTGTTTAGATCAGAAAACTTGGCATGTTAACTTTGCTCGTTTATTCTACCTCTCGGCTTATTCGCTTAATCATCAAGGTGAGATATAATTCCCCTTTTATTTTACTTTTTTCAAACGTTTTGGAGATATATGCGTATCTAATTCATATTTTATATCATATATATATACAAACTCGCAAACACAATTATTGTGTGTATCTCAATTAAATGCTAATTTCTATTTGTTTAAGTGTTTATATTCTATCACATTCGGAGAGGTCCATCAGAAGTCTAGCATGTCAGTATGATCATACGCCGTCTTAGTAGCCATAGCTCGTGTTTGTGAGGCATGGTCAAACGACAATCACATTATTTGTTCATGGTTTGATTGATTATTACTCGCATTATTTTGTTTGCGCATTTATCATTTATTATATATATATGTGTGTGTGTGTGTGTGTATTATTGTACATGAAAACTGGTGATCATCTCACTCAACATGTGTTGACAAATCTCTTTATTTCTATGTCTATGCAGGTTAACAGTTGATTCGAAGCTAAGGTGAGGAACGCATAGGATGACCTTAGGAAATAAAATAAAGAATATTTGCTCTATAATTTAGTTTGAGATTATTATTGTTATATATAAAACTTGTGCACTTTATTTGAAATTTGAAATAAATAAATTAAATAGAGTTTGTCATATTTTATAATGTAGATAGTACCTTGTGAGCTGTGAACAGTCAGTTCATGCTCCGGCATTTCCGCCTTAGGTTGATGTGTGACACTAGATTAATGCAGTAGTATTATATGCTTTAATCAAATGAAGTATTTTACGTCGATCTTTGACAATTGTTATCAAGAAAGTAGCTCGGGTGAAAATCGTGGAGTTACTGATGGTGAAATTGTGGAGTTAATAATGCTTGTAACATTGTATTCTCGAATGTTGCGAGGTTGCTATGCAAATGGCACATATCCCAGAACATTAAAAAGCATTGCAAACAAAGTTTCGCATGGGATAATAATGGGGAGTATTTTGAATAACTATGAACTTAGTAATTTTTTCTCCCACACCCGCTGCATACAAGTATAATTACAAGCGACTTTGTGACGGCATAATCGGCAACCATAAAAGTAACGTGGCTCTTAAATTTAATGTTATATGTATGTTAGATGGTATATTTGTGCATTTACTCATGTTTATTATTATTTTTTACATACTTAGGAATACTTGAATATGTGAACACAACCTGGCTTGTAAAGCAAAAGAGATTTTATGTCTTCATGGTCCAATCAAGCTATCCATTTTGGGAATAGTACAACCAACATGATTGAGATGTTTGTGCATTTACTCATGTTTATTGTTTTTTTACATATTTAGGAGTATTTGAATATGTGAATACAAACTGGCTTGTTAAGTATAAAGAGACGCTTGTGTTGCATGGTTCAACCAATTTCTCCACTTTGGGAATAGTACAATCAATAGAGTTGAGAGCGCACATGCATAGGGGCCACCGCCACAAGGGTGCCGGATATGCCTGGTTCATCACCGGCGCAAGGGCCACCATCTCAGTTGTTTATTTTGTTTTTTATTTTCACTGTGTTTTGATATGCATTATTAAGAACTTTATGTATGTGGATCGCATGTTTAGAACTTAATGAATTTTGGGGTGCACCATTTACTTTTATGCATATGGATCACGTGTTTAGAACTTGATGTATTTTCAAGTGCACTGTGTATTTTTATCTGTTTAGAACAACTATATCTTTTAAGAACTATTTTTTTGTTCAAACATCCTGGATAAGCCAATAATAAACTATTTAAAGATTAATAATAACATTTCATTAACTAACTGAATTTAACAAGCATAAAAGACATTAAATATTTTGTCACCTAATAACTTGTTTTTTTAGCCAACCTCTACATCGTCAAACTAAACTATATTTATATACTCCTATATTTCAAAAGCTAAATTAACATGAGAAGAACATAGGCTACCTGACTCGCATGTCGACTTTTAGAAGGTCAGTATCCTGAAATACTCCTATAATTTTAAGTTATTTGTTTTTAGTTTATAACCATTTAGGACGTTATCTATTAGTAAATAGTTTGTGTTTTTTATTTACAACTTTGAATTAATAAAAAATTGTATCTACATACACCGTATAAGCCAGTATAGAGTTATACAAGGCATCACACATAAAAACTTACACAAAGTGACACGAATAAGAACATGTACAAATCATATAAGCCTATACAATCCGTGTGTGGGAATACAATTTTGAATTTTTTTAGCCTTTGATTACTTTAATAGAAACACGAGATTCAAAGTGGTGAACGAGATTTGAAAGAGTTGACCAAGCATTTCCCCCCTTTGTTTTTGCCCTAATTTCAACCCTAACTTGAGGTAACTGCCGATTTGCATCTCTTAACTCGTTTACTTCCATTAGATTTGTCTCATTTCCAAGTTTTAGGACAAAATGAACTGAATGTGCATTGAACCTATTTTTAATTTCATCTTATGCTGCTGCTAATTTGCATATCTGATCTAGGTGCTACACATATATTTCTTAAGCTAAATATAACAATGCTGACACATATAGTGCGCCTGTGCTTCACAGCTACTAGCTCAGCAATTTTTGGAAATTCGAAACGCCTACAACACATGGTTTAACCGTTCCTTCCTTCGTTAGTTTATAACCAGTATTTTCTCCCAATCTGTAACTACTTTTTTAGCTCTTTCATTTTTAGTATTTGTTTTCAGTGCTGTAGAACGACTCGACCGAGTAGCAATTAATCCATAATTTTCAAAAATCACATGACTGTTAACATAAATACTTCAAACATAAACACTTAAACGTAAACATAACAAATCAACGAGAAAGCCAATGCCTTATTGCCTTTAAAAATATAAAAAGGTCTGATTTTTGACGATTTGGGCCGATTTTTGACTGAGTTTGACCGACTACCATCTAATGTTACTGGATTGCATTTTGTGCTCATGCTCTTTGTTTTGCTAAAAGCAGGTAGTGAGTATGAATGTATGATCTGATTTGCATCTGGCATGTTGACAGTAGCAGCATAACTTGGTCATTAAAATCATGCCATGTGATTATGTCTACATACATTGATGACACATATGTGGCTATTTTATTATGATCTGATAGTGATAAAGATTTATTCTTTTGACTTTTCAGGATGGCACAGCCAGCTTCTGGATCAGAAACTTGTAATAATAAGAATATGAATCGTTCACAAAACGAGCTCATCCTCTTTCCTGGTTTTATCATCAATAACAAAAATGATGCTGAAGATCATACTCCTATTACCAAGGTTCCATGTGGGACTGTTTTAAACTGTACCAATTCTGCCAAATCTAATGAACAAAGTTCAAACACAACTACCACAAAAACCCCTCCAGCCGAGCCATCTGTGTCTCCAGAAATCCAATCTAATTTGTGTCATTCTGTGCTAGTTTCAGGAGCTGCACCTTCTACTTGTTATGGTGCTGGACACATGATTTCTGGTGTCACTGATAAAAGAAAATGCAAAGCTAGGGGACTTCTTTCGGTTGGTAAAACCGGGCAAGAAAGTATTACAAAATCTAGACCATCTTTGGTCCCTTTTCCTCCTGTTGAAGCTTCCGTTAGTTGGCGTTTATCACCATCTAATGTAGATGAGGATGTGAACCATGAACCTTTTGTTTCACTAGAAGAGAGACTATTGTCATTTGATTTCAATGAATGCTCTCCATTTTCCACAGACTCGCTAAGTAGTAAGAAGATTATGCAAACTCCAAACTCAGATTCAAGTTTAGAATGGCGGCCGAAATATCAGTTTAAATCTGAACTTGATGAGGTGGCAGATGTTTGTCAACATGAAAGCTTGTCTCCTTATGACAACTCACCACCATGGGACCCACCGAGGTTAAGTTTTGAGCTGACAGATTCACCCTCACCTTCTGAGCTTTCAAAGTTAAACCATGTTAAAGAAAGTTCTAATATTCATGAGTCATGGATCTCCAACTCAACTTCTGACAACGTGTCAGTGTCGGATATGCGAGTATCTTGGAGAGACGGGCTTATAAATAGTATTTGCGATAAGGAAGATTTGGATTGCTGTAGATTGTTGTCAGATGAAGAAAATGATGCTGATGAAGTGTTGAAGTTTTATAAGTTACTTGATAATGAAGTAAGAGTTGATGAAAGAGTCGAAGAATCGTCAGCTGTTCAAGTCAACCATTGTGCTGAGTCTATATGCACGGACGGTGATGGACTAATTGCATCCCAGGACTCTGATTGGACTCTCGACTACAAAAACCGATCTTTTGAATTTTGAAGTTTGCTTTCCATAATTATTCAAGTAAGTATACTCATCTTTTATATTTGTATTTCATATTGTCATCTTTTAAGCTAGAATGATAGCGTGTTATTTATAGTTTTATTTCACTAACATCAATGTAAAAGAATTAATTTCCGGAAACAAATCAAAGACTCATGCCACTTTTCAGTTATTACTCGAATACATGAAACAACACAATGCCCACCTTGATACTATCATACTAAGTCAAAGAGGTGGAAAAGTCAAATAGAAACTAAAAATTAAGAAACTTAAAACAATATACACACAATTCACAGTTTACAAAATTATAGGAAACAATTTTATTAATATTAAAGCTTGACTTTGATCATGATGATAAAGAAGAAAATCCATTTAAAGTTGATCTCCAATCTTGATTATCTTCTGCATAATCCTTTTGTAATTCTTCTGGAGGAATAAAACAATCCATAGATAGTCCAGGGACATTGAATGCCAGGTCATCAATGGTCCACTTTTCTTCCATCCTTGTAATAACGGGCCCCGCCCTCAAGTTATCTCCAAATCTTGTGATTAACACGTCTGATTGGCCTGAATGTGCAATCATCACACCCTCAATGGTTCGATAGTCTTCAATCTTTGTAGCCATATATGTTTCCCAGTACATAGGGAATGAACCTGGTGCTTGAACCCTGGTTAAATAAGAGTCCTCTAAATGCACTAACAACCCGTTTTTTTGGCTAAAGTATCCAAACATTACATGTTTAATCATCTCTGCTGTACTGTCACTTCGTTCCGCCAGGTCAGCATCGTCTGCTGATATTTTTAACACGAAGCAATCGACTTCCCCGATTCTTTTTTCTCCCATGTATTGTGCTTCAGAAAACACACTTGCTACAGCCATAGGATCTAAGCCCTACAATACAGGGCATTAACAAAAGTTAACCAACTATAAATGATTAGTTAAATATCTTTGATGCAAATGTAGACCTTATTGGCAATGGATTAAAAGTGTTGTCATACCAAAGTAGAGAGGGCTAAAATGAAATATGTACTTAAAAATTGTCTGTATGTTACATTGCACCAACCATTGTCATCATTATCAGGTTAATACTTTGCATCTACTCATGAAGGATACATTTCCAACCGTACCCGAATAGACAGTTAACTAACCATCGTTTTCACAAGCTAATTAATTATCCTTATGCCATTCTGTAATATGTTACATGCAATTATGCATATTAATCTATTCATAATTACATGTCCAATGCTTCAGATTTGAATATCCATTTGTCTGTGTGTGAGTGTGTGTGCTAGGTTTGAGTGGTCTTGACTCTTGAGGGGAGTAAAAGGTGACCAATAGAGCCAAGCTGTGACTAAATTTAAATGATTGGGAATTCATAGGGACTAAATCTGTTAACTTTATAAGCCTGTGGACCATCCTTAGACATGTGATTTTGATTCTTGACAGTAAGAAGGCATTGGAAAAGAAAAGTTAGTTGAAGAATATTGAGATACCTTACAAATTTGGAAAATGACATACCACACCCACCAAACTGGGCCACTTGCTAAAGCTGTTTGCCACTTTCTACTTTCACATTTTAAATATCTAGTTCTAGAAAGGAGAATTACTTGGGAATAATGTCATAAAATCAATGAAAAAGTTGATTGGTCAATTATAAGATTTCATTGCTACTAGAATTTTAATTTTTTAAACCCTGAGAACCCGTTACCAGAAAACTTACAGAATTCCACCAATGTCAGTTAGGTTTTTTAAATGTGTATTATGAGTGTTTATAGATTTTATTCATTATATTTTGAATAGATTAATTGCGAATGTTAATAAACATGCTCAATATGTTCTTGCCTGTAGAGCACGGCGGAGAGGGCGAACACCACCTTTGGCAGCATGAGAGCCGAGCCACGGTGTATGCCGCCAAGCAACGTTACCGTCACTGCCAGCAACCACCTTATGGCCGCCGACCACAAGCTCAATTAACCATTTGTTTGGTACCATTTGCCACATAACAAAACAACCCTTCTGTGACACTCGAATATTACTAATGGTCGTTGATCCGTTTGAGCTGAGTTCATCCACCATGGCCATGGTAACTTTTCCAGTGACATACATGTTTCTTACTGTTCCTTCTAGTTTTCTGCAACCCGTGGCCGCAGTGAAATGTTGTATTATGTATTGAGACGATGATGAAACCTAGCAAAAACAATTCAGTTTGATGATTAAATTTTTACATTTTTTTTAATTATTCTCAAGTTTGTTGTAGTAGATAAAATGACACATTTTCATGCATGCAAAGTAATGGACTACATCGAATGTGAAGTTCATGTCTTGCGCAAAACATCTCAGGCATCATGCTTTTCAAAACCATTCTGGCCCGAAAGTGGCAGTCGGTTTTGGAAACAATAGTTATGTAACACCCTTGTTGGACAACAATGGCGGGTTTAGTTAATACAAAATTAATGAATTAAAATATGATTAGATGGTTAGGTTTGGTTCTCAAACACAAAACCAGATAAATTTGTTTTGAGTTGGATAAAGCCCTGAGGATTTGAATGTTGTTGGAAAGTTAGGTAGAAAAATTTATATAAATGTTGGTTCGTTTAAGAAGGCACACAGATTGATATAGACTGATGACCAAAAACAAAGAACTGTAGGGGCCATAATGGCATTTATTGATACTTGCAGTTTTACTTATATGTGTGATAAAGTCACAATTTCACATATTTTTACCCTTTATATGTGTAAACACTAGACTTTCAGCCCATACCAAAAACTTACTCTTAAATAAAATAATATTTTTTTATAATTAAATTCTTTTAGGTTATCCTCTTATAAAATGTAATGTCTTTATTTTCTCTCTTTTTTATTTTTGGATAATTTTATTAAATGTCCTAATCTCATAGTTAAAGATTATGAAGTTCAATTTTAAAAGAATATAATGTTACAATAAAGCTACCTTTCTTGTTTTCCCTTACATTCCACTTTTATTCTCAATATTCATTTCTTAATGTTTATATCTGCTTTAATTTCTATCTTGCAAGTATAAATCATCTTTTAACACATCATGTTACTTTGCTACCCATGAGAAAAAAAAAGTTTGAAGATTTTAATTCTCTAGTTAAAACTGATTATGTGCTAAACATTAATATTATGTGTGTGTGTGTGACTATAGAAGGTGAAACAAACCAATCTCCATAAAAAGAGGATCAAGATTCTTTGTCCATGATAATTCATATAGATGTGAAATTATGACTTTATCACACAATTGTGATATGAACAATTATTAACACAAGTTCTATTTACATGTATATGCACATCAATCAATCAATCATACCCAGTAAAATCCCACCGACAGCAGAGCTATAGGTAAGGGTATATGCACATGATTTTCATAATTTTTATGTAAATTATGATGTTCATTTTACATTAAATATCACCAATAATAAAGTGGTGATATTTAATGCAAAATCCAATACAATGATTGAAACAAGTTACCAATTTTGGTTAAAACAAAATAAAGTGTGCAAGATTGTTACATTACCTGAGGAAATGATGATTGTGGGGGAAGTTGGGAGACTGGAAAGAGAGGGCAACCCAAGACACTAAGAAGAACATTGAGATAATTGTTGGGTTTGTGTTTGTTGGGGAAAGAGAAGTAGGTTTTGAGCCATGCTTGTGCTTTCTTTGATGATGTGTACCATATGCTTTGATGCTTGTACTCTCCATCTTCATCAATTGGCTCTTCTGATAGTGTGGCCAACCTCACCTTCCCAATGCTACTACTACTCATGATCTCTATCTCTCTCTTGGTTTCAAAGGAGACTCAATGTATAAACTACTTAAATGCACCTCACAACTTCTTTTTCATTCCCTTGCACGTGCATTTCATGCTCCTCTCTCTCTCTAAAAATAAAAATAGAAATTATAAAAAGGTTTATCAAATTTTGTAGTACTTTTGATGAATACTTTCATAATAATTTTTTTTTATTGATTATTTAAAGTAATAAATACTTTCATAAATGAAACTTGTAATAATAGATTAGCAATTAATTAGGGCTATTATAAGTTTTCAACTTTTGGTAAAGACATAATTTAACTTTTGATGTCTTGTGAAATCATGAATCATGAATACACTTAGGGTATGTTTGGCAATAAGCTTTTAGGGACTTCAAGTATTAAGCTTTTAAGAAAAAACTCATACTCAATTAAAAGCCTTGTTTGGTTGAAGGAGCTTGAAGCTTTTAAGTCATGAGAAAAAGCTTAAAGCTTGAAGTTCCTACTAGTAGCGTTTAGAAAAGTCTACAAGCTTTTAGTATTTTAATTACTTAAATAACCTTATAAAATAAGTACATTTAATATTATTTTTTTAGTTATGTGTATTTTGGTCATTTTCTATATTTTGTTAAAAGCTCCAGCTACTCTGTCAAACATCTAAATATATTTAAAAAGCTGAAGCTACCAGCTACCAGCTATAGTTACCAACTTCAAGCCACCAACCACTAGCTATAGCTACCAGCATGGGGATGATGGTTAAGGCTTGGGATCCTAGAGATCTCATGTTTGAAACCTGACTTAAGGGGGTTTTCTCACAATGATGTGAGTTTCTTACTTGATGGTGTTCTTGAATAGGTTAGCCCTCGAGCGTCAAAATCAATATGCACTTTTTGAAAGTTGGGACTTTTTGAAATAAATAAGATTTATGAGTGTGCAAGAGAAAGTACAAAACCCCATATGCCCACCTTTCTTTCCTTTTTTATTATTTTTCTTTCTTTTTTGTTAGATATTAAACTTTCAGGGTTTATTAGAATAAATTCATGTTGGTGTTGTACCACAAGATTTTAGAAGTCCTTACAAAATATATTTAAAATCCTTAACTTTTACAAATAAGGGGCATTTATATATTTCTTCTTCCTAAACTTTGAAATTATTTATTTCCTCAAACCATGCTTAAAGAGCATTTTAAGCATTGTACATTGTTTACGTGTGTGAATATATATATATAAATTTGAATAAAAGTTCCACACAAATCGGGTTTTAGAAAATGGTTTTCACTAACAACCAAACCACACACGAAAGGCAAGTGTACCTATCGTTTGTAGCAAAGTATCGGTAAGAACCGAGTGTCAATCCATGGACACGGCTAACTTTTGATACTAAATCTTTGTAATTAATTTAACCAAACAAAAAATCCAAGTAATTTTTCAAGTAACTAAACTAGCATTTAACAATAACAAAACAAGTAAAATACAACTAACAATCAATCCAAACAAGGCTACTCAGACTATGCATCCACTCAAACTTAATGACAAAATAGCAATGATAATGACAAACATCATGTATTAAGCACCAACATCAAATTCCAATCAAGGCAACCTAATACTAGCAACAAAACAACATGATGGGTTTTCAACAAGTTAATAACCATAGATTAGTAAGTTTGTCAAAACTACTTAATCTCATAATCAAAGGAAAGCTAGAATGAAAACAACAAACTAACCACCTAAAATCATGTAAAATAGACAAGTTCAAGAATACTAGTTAAACACATGAAACTTTTAATTAGCAAAATATGAACCAAGAATTATGGCCTTAATCCCTAGCAAATATTAACCAACTCAAAGAATCATATTATCACCATACAATTTTCCAATATCAAGTGATAGGTTTCATGCTTGTTAAAATTCATAACCAAGTTAATTTCCACTAGTCATTCCTAACTTAATGATATAAATAAAGTATGCATACACAAACTAAGTTCATAAACAAATGCTCAACACATAGTTTTCCAACATATTATGGTTAAACATCTATCAAACTAACAAGACTAGGAATTAAAACAAGCATTCAACCATCAAACTCTATTCAAGAACATGTCATAAACTTGAAGAACACCAACTTGCCAAAATCATGCATAGATAAAATAAGTAAAAGTTTCAACATAATCTAAGTAGTAAAAGTATTAGCCCATAAGGCTTGATACAACAAACAAAATCAAAGTAGTCTTACAAAACATTGTTAGGAACAAGAAATTGCAAACTAAGATAAATGATGAATGCTACTTGCAAGGATGATCATACAAGATGGAAGCCTTGAATTCTCTCTAGCAAACACACAATAATTTTCGAGCAATTTAGAGAATTCCCCTAAGGCTCCACACTTGAAATAGGAGTAGTGGAGGTGTATTTAAGCCTTTTGGACGTCTGGCACGGGCTTATGCACGGTCGTGCATATAAGTGGAAAGTCAACACCCTGCTTTAGTCTGACCAAAAGGTCAGACTTCTTTGTTCTGGCACGGTCACCGGCACGGGCCCGCACGGTCGTGCAGGTCATGCACGGGCATCCGCACGACCATGCACGGTCGTGCACTTTTGAATTTTTGCGGCATTGGCTTGCATCTCCGGGAAGCACGGTCGTGCAAGATCTTGCACGGTCGTGCGGGGTCGGCAGATTGCTGATTTTGTCCACGAAACACCCTCTTTTCTTGTTTTCTTTGTCGGGCGGGTGCCCGGACCTGCAAATTCACAAATAACTCGAATAAGTACCAAAAACAATGAATTTGCATGGAGTTCGGCTAATATATGAGGAAAATTTGGTGTAATAAGATGTACACTTTGTGTTACATCAATTGTGTATTAAAAACTTGTATTTTGGGAAAATATATAATTTCACTTGTTTAGGAAGGGAAAATATGTAAAAATCCTTATAAATAATGCACGAGTAATAATTTATATAGTTAATTAGGTATCCAATATTTAGTTAAAAAATTATAATGAATTTATGATTTCAATATTTTTACTTAAATAAATATATATGATGAAATTAGTTGATAATATAACAAATATAAATAAAAATACTTAGAAATTTAAATTGAAAAGCGCGCGTGTGTGACTTTAATAATGTGTTGGTTTTTTTGTTTGTAAGATTATGAAAATTAAACAATGCTCTTAAGTTCACTTTTAAGATATTACATGTTTTAAATAATGTAAAATGACAAAAGAATATATTATTGTTTGTGTATATTACAAATTTACAGTATTACAATGTTGGATGAAAACAAGTTAGATGGCAACTAGTAATTTTTTTGTTAAAAACTTTACTTCATAAAAGTGGCTTGTATAATAAATCAATTAACACATTAAAATTATTTTATACTTTACAATTCTTTCAGAAATTTTAATTTTGTCTCCACTTCTGAACAAACCTTAACTAATTTTGTACTTTCCAATAGCAAACATTAAAATTCTTTAAAATGCTTATCAAACTACAAATTTTTGCCTTAGCTTTCACAATGGTTTCTCAAACTCTATAATTTAATTAAATAAATATCTTTATCATCTATGAAATGCTCCATATATCTCATTCTCTATATCTATTTAATTAAATAATATTTATTGTATTTTTATATTATCATTTTTCTTTCTTATACTCAAAACATTTATAAAGATGTATACAATAATATAAATAATCACTAGTGATTCTTGTATTACTTTTTTTTTCTCTTTCTACATTTACAAACATTTATAAAAGATATATATTGGTAATGAATAGTGAGTCTTTATATTTAGAAACCCACTATAACTATTGTATCTCTAAGAATTTATTTTGTCTCTTTTAGAAAGAAAATGTCGAATGATTTTGATGGTTTTTCTCTAAAAGATGGGATATGAAACATAGATTTAAATCTGAGTGCTTTTTACATGTTAAAAACAAACCAGGATGACTAATAGGGGTTTCCTCTGCTGTGAGCTTAGGCCAGCGCTTTCATGGTTTTCCAAGACTATTCTAAAAGTTGCTTAATGCAAGGTGATAAAACACGAGAATGATGTCTTGATAACCGGCCAACACGTGTTTATATCATTTGCATTTTATTCTTTGCGCCTAAAGTTGTGGAGCTACTTAGCCGAGTTTAACGAGTATGTATAGAAATGTTATGACTTTAAGATTTATAAATGTAGTTATTAAAATATTTGGTTTTACAATTCAAACGGGGTTGACAACGTAGTTTGTTGTCCGTTTTGCCTTCCACGTATAACGGCGATGTTTAAGTTTAATAAAAGAGTCACCAACCTCCATGTAGATACAATAGCCACAAAACCTATAACATATGTGAAGGTGTTACGGTTTGGCACATTGAATAGATAAAGGTGGCAAAACATACATGATACATCCGAAAATGAACCATTCATCTAGTTTGCTTTAAAATAATGATATCATCAATATAAATAAATATCAATAATAAAGGCAATCAACCGATATGACTTATGGAGCTTTATTAGATAAGATATTACGAATAAGCTTTACGATGGATATGAGTGTTAACTATAAATAAAGTAGGCATAGCATGTGGTCAAAACTCATGTGCAGCATTCCTTTGTTAAAAGAGGTTATATGAATAATGGCAACCGGTTACCTTTTCTCAATTACAATGCGATCACTAAATTTTAAAAGTAGTTACAATTTTGAACTTTACAAAAAGATGATTTAAAGAAATATATGTTATGGTCATAGCATTTTTTTAACCTTGCATGCCTGATCAAAAGTTATGTTATATTGTATTGATTTTGAAGCTACGAGGAATCAATACATGCACTTAACTGATCAAAAGGTTGGCAACTACTTTTTACCTTTATTATCAATTTATCTTGCTTCTCTTATGATTTTACATTGCTTTTATATATTTTATGAAATTGATAATAAACAAAACGAGTTACTAATTAGTTATTCGAGATCAACTTGTTAAAATCTTGAATTATATCGAGCTAAAAATCGCTAACATTATATTGTTATGAAAAATAGGTCTACCACGAATTATATTGCATTTCTCACTAAATTTAATATCGAATTCACTATCAGAAACATTATTAAACATTGTAACAAAAATAATAATAAAAAAAAAACTATAGTATTTATATCGAATTCACATGATAGGGTAGGACGGAAAATGGTGCTTTTAAGGGAGGCAAGGAAGGCAAAGAGTCTTAATCCAAGTACCATTTGTGCCACTATACCCATTCTTGCTGTTGGTTGTTACTTGTTACCTTCAATCCTTTCTTTTTAACTACGCTTTTTTGTTTTTCTTTTGGTAATTTGAACTAGTTTTAGATGTTTAATGATTACATCCCTTGATACCGACATTATAAAGACTATACCATGTTTAGCGGTTTGACTAAAAGACGAAGAAGTAATTGTCATGTCACTGTTACGTAAATATGAGCTTTTATTTATTTTTCTTTCCACTCTTGTTTTAAATGGTTTAACTTATAATTAAATAAAAAATTAAAAAGAAATGTTTGCATGGCTTGGTGAAATGTTGATGGACCCAATCTCTAAAGCATCTTCGCCCGCTAACATAGCAACACCCATAGGGCTCAAACCCTTGGCAAAGCCTATAATTAACTTTATTGAATTACGGTTCTAATGACTATTTATTTGTATTTTTATTATTTTGTATGACTTCACAATCATTATCTTAAAATTAGTGCGCAGATTTGTACCTCTATGAAGATCGACTATTTTAGCCTATCTCGGGTCCGAATCTAGGCAAACTTTATAAAGCAAAATTGTTCCTTACATATTAATTTAGTTGACTGGAGATTTTTATAATTTTTGAGAAATGGTGACAGAAATCTGTTCAAATCTGATTTCGTTTTTCTTGTTTTTTTTTCAACTTCTAGTTGTGTTATTTTAATACATATATGTTTCTTTGAACTTTATTTATCCAACACATTTTAAAGAAGCCTTAATTACTTGGATTTAGAGATTACTCATTAGGACTCGCCCAAGCTTAACCAAAGACCCAATCTTTTCATTCACCAATCAAGGTGAGTAATCACACTCCTCTTTTTCTATTTTTGTTTTGGGGACTTTATGCATACGTAACTTTATTATTTATTTATTATACAACTATATACTCAAACATAATTCCACTATTTGCATATTGTGATATTGTTCGATTAGTTGCTAAATGTTATACGGCTATGTGTTTAAAGTTTTTATGGTTTGTCGGTATCTCATCCTCATCCTCATAGTATGATCATACGCCGTCCGAGTAAACATGTCCGAATCTAGTGGCATATTGAAAAGACACCTTAATTTTATGTTTGCTAGTTGATGTAATACACATTATCGCAAGGAATTGTCATTTTTACCATTATATATATATATATCTCAAAACTTGTGATTACTTGCTCAACATTATTGTTGACAAAATATGTTTATTTTTACGCTTATCGTAGGTAACTACATGGAATGATTGAAGATGCAAGACATTAGTTATATCTTAGGTTTAATAAATAAAAAACAATTTATATGTATTAGTTAATGTAATAGTTTTGGGATGATTTTGATTGTGAAACTCTTGTGTATGATGATTGTAATAAATAAATTAGATATTGACATTTTATATTTATTTTAGTGTCTTCGAGCTATGATACAAACTATGTAGCGCCCCGACATGTTCCGCCGTTAGGTTGGGGTGTGACATTTCCCATGATGTCTTCTGCCACAGTCCTGGCAGATTAGTCTTGTGAATTTAAATGATCCTTTTTCTTTTTCTTTGTTTTTATTTGTTTTCTTTTCCTCTGTTTTTTCTTTCTTTCATGTAACATCCTAAAATTTTTATAATGTTAAATAAAAGAAAGTTATGTTTAGTGATTTCACGTTTTAGTTATTTAATGTCGAGTAAGGAACGGGTCATGGGCTTAGATTACGTAAGATGGGTTAAATGAGAATGGGCCTTGGGTCCGTGGGCTTGAGAGATATAAATACCCATCCCAAGCCCAAGATATCATTTTATTTCCATCTTTCTCTTTTACACACTCAAAAACACACACATAACCGACCGAGATCCGAAGTCGAGACCCGAGATTTTGCTGGTAGATCTGAGTTGGAAAGGTAAGAACTAATCCCGCAAAGCTAATATTACTGAAAATGGTTAGGATTTGACGGGTTAATCGGACCCGAAACACAACTGCCCAAATCGGACCCCTAAAACGTCGATTTTAGGCCGATTTGATGGTTGGGATTTGTAGGCGCCGATCATACGATTCCGTGGGTACCAAAATCGAGTTATTTGGCTAAGAAACGAAGGAGTTATGGGCAAACAGATCTGCAGCGCGACAACTTCGCCTTCATCTGGGCAACTTCGCCTTCAAGCGATGAACTTCGCCTGCAAGCTAAGTTCGCCTGATGAACTTCGCCTGCAAGCCAAGTTCGCCTGATGATAAGTTCGCCTGAAGCCAAGTTCGCCTGATGGCAACTTCGCTGAAATGGTAACTTCGCCTAAGGTTTAACTTCGCCTAAAAGCCAAGTTCGCCTGAGGTTTAACTTCGCCTAAAAGCCAAGTTCGCCTGAGGTTTAACTTCGCCTAAAAGCCAAGTTCGCCTAAGGTTTAACTTCGCCTGAAGCCAAGTTCGCCTAAGGTTTAACTTCGCCTGAAGCCAAGTTCGCCTAAGGTTTAACTTCGCCTAAAGTGAAGTTCGCTCAGAAAATAAATTAAAAACCTAATGGAAAATGTGTTAAGGCAGTCATCGAAAATAAAATTTTTCCAAGCTGACCTGGCAGCTTAACCCCAGCCAGGGGCTCTGCCCCTTGGACCCCGCTAGGGGCTGCCGCCCCTAGAACCCCGCTGCCAGGGGCGCTGCCCCCGGACCCCCGTTCGTTGTGGGTCATATATAGATAGAAATACAAAACGAGTAGTAGTAGTTAATTGATATGTGTAAATATTATACAGTTAGCCGAGCCCAGTTAAAGAAAGGAATTACGATCAACGGCGAGCGTAACAGGATCCAGGTGAGTTTCTAGCCCCATTCCTTGTTATGTTTTCGGGGCTGTGTGCATACTTGATGTGTTGTTAATACATTTATCCTAAGTGATAAGTGTATGCCATATGTGATATATGTGATATGTATGAATGATTGCTTGATGGTACGTGAACGATCTTCGGATATTGCACGTACTGTCAGGTTGTAACGTTATAAATATGGTAAGTATGATATGTATGAACGATTGCTTGATGGTACGTGAACGATCTTCGGATATTGCACGTACTGTCAGGTTGTAACGTTATAAATATGGTAAGTATGATATGTATGAACGATTGCTTGATGGTACGTGAACGATCTTCGGATATTGCACGTACTGTCAGGTTGTAACGTTATAAATATGGCAAGTATGATATGTATGTTTATGTGTATGAACGTAATAAAGTTAATAAAGGAAGGAAATGACGGTTGCATGGTTGTATGGTTACGAAAAGGGTACCGAGCCCTAATAATACTCGAGGTATGATGTATGGTTGTATGGTAACGAAGAGGGAATCGAACCCTACTAATATTCGAAAACAAGGGACCAGACCCTAATAATATCTGTGATGTTAGGGACCAGACCCTAATAATATCTGTGATGTTAGGGACCAGACCCTAATAATATCTGTGATGTTAGGGACCAGACCCTAATAATATCTGTGATGTTAGGGACCAGACCCTTATAATATCTGTGATGTTAGGGACCAGACCCTTATAATATCTGTGATGTTAGGGACCAGACCCTTATAATATCTGTGATGTTAGGGACCAGACCCTTATAATATCTGTGAGGTTATAGGGCGAAAGGCTCTTTAAAACGTATGATTATGAATGTAAAGAAAGTATGTAAGTAAGAAAGAAAGTATGTAAGTAAGAATGAAGGCATGAGTACTTATGTGTGTATGAAAGAAAGTTATGAGGTTAAGTACGTATGTATGTAATAAGGTATTGTATGGTATTGTATGATTAACTAGAACTCACTCAGCGTAGCTGACTTTTAGTATGCACGCAGGTGAGTAGGTTGAGACAGCTGGCTTGAGTGGAGGACACATGGCAGAAGACTAAAGCCTGGCATCTGAAGATCTGATATGTTTTATAAGTTATGTTTTGATTTTGAAAGACAAGAGGAATGTTTTAAGACATGATTATGAATCGATATGTAATGTTTTATGAAAGTTTTATATTCCGCGTAAAGTTTTTAATTAACTCTGATATTTAGAACTGTGTTTATGAGTAAATCCAACACGAAAGTAGGGTTACCGGTAACGGGGCCTTACAAGTTGGTATCAGAGCAAAGTTCGAGAGATTTAAGCATCCTACATGCTTAGACTCGAACAGAGAATGGGATTTAAGTAAGAAAAGAAAGAAGATGCCAGTTCAAGAATGCCATGTGTCGCTCAAGCAAGATCAGTAAAGGTGAAAGGTATGATTAAATGATATACGTTAATGAGAAAGAAAAGATATGAGAATGGTACGGATAGGAATAATTGATTGTTTGAATTGACTAACTACTTAAGTAGAACCAGCACAAATAGACTCATAAAAGGAAGTGTATAGGACACGGAAAGTAACGTGATCGGCTAATCACAACTGGCCACTGTTATTACCTGTTAGCCTTACTATCCTTGTACTAGATAGTTCCTTGAGTGATGATGTTTGTGTTTTCCCCTTTAGAATACTAATGGCTGGAGCTGGAGAATTTGTTGAAACTGGGGGTCGCACTGGACGTCGTGGCAGGCCTCGTCTTGTCCGGCAACCTTCGGTAGAAGAAGCTTCCCACACCGAAGATGAAGGAAGCGCAGCTGGAGGAGACCAGAACAACAACGAAGAAGTTCAACTTAGCCCCGCAGTTCAAGCAGCCATCGTTCAGGCTGTAGTTGCTGCTGTGAAGAACCTGAATCCCGAAGGATCTGCTGGAAGCCGTGAGCGAACTGCTGAAGGGGCGGGTGGTGATGGTAGAAAGGATGGGGAAGGTGAAAGAGGGGCCTCGAGTGGGGATAAGTCTGTGAAAGTCGATGATAGGAGAGGAGGACAAGGTGGGTGCAGCTATAAGTCCTTCAAAGGTTGTGACCCGCCTAAGCTGACTGGTTTAGGAGACGCAATCGCTACTCTCCAGTGGATAACCGCTATGGACAAGGTTATCCGCATTAGCGAATGCCGTCCCGACCAAGCTGTGGGTTATGCTACTCAGTCATTCGTAGATGAGGCTATGTATTGGTGGGAGAGTGTGGAGCAGAGGAAGACCCGTGAAGAGATCAAAGAGATGAAGTGGGAAGATTTGAAGGAGTTGGTAATGAAGAAGTTCTGTGCAGATGCCGAGGTTGAAAGAACGGAGATGAAGTTCCAGAATTTAAAAGCCGGTATGATGACGCATCGTGAGTATACCACGGAGTTCAACCGACTATCTAGGTTGGTGCCTGACATGGTTGACACTGAGGTCAAGAGGATCAAATGTTATGTGAGGGGGTTGCCACAAAAGGTCCGCATGTTAGTCAGGGCGATTCAACCTGCTACTTTTGATTCGGCTGTTGGACTCGCGGAAATGGTCTATGCTGACGTGGCCGCGGATGATAGGGTGGAAAGGGACGAAGAGAAAGAGAAGAAAGGGGTCACTCCTGCTAAACGACCCGGTACTCAGTTATGGAACTCCAAGGATAAGAAACAGAAAGTGTGGGAGAAGAGATCGTGTAAGACCTGCGGAAAGAGGCATGGTGGTGAGTGCAAGTGGGGTAAAAGTTCTAATGTTTGTCTCAAATGTGGAAAGGCTCATGGTGGGGAATGCAGAATGGGGTCGAATGCCTGTTATAAGTGCGGGAAGGTAGGGCATTATGCCAATGAGTGCAGTGCGAAGCCAGCATGTTACAAATGTGGCAAGACAGGCCATATGTCAAGGGAGTGCACTGAAGGTGTAGCTGGAGGTAGTGGAAAGAAGGATGCCGATCAAGCTAGGCCCAGAACTAGAGCCTACATGCTGACCCAGGAACAAGCCAGGCAGATTCCGGATGTCGTCACAGGTACGTTTCTAGTGAACGATGTTTCCGCTTCTGTATTATTTGATTCTGGTGCGAATAGAAGTTTTGTAGCTACGACGTTTAGTAAACTAGCTAAAATGAAAGGCTGCCGAGTGTCGGAAACTTTTGTAGTAGAAACCGCAAGTGACACTTCGGTGAAAATAACAAAAATGGTTAAGAATTGTAAGATAGTGTTAGAGGGACATGAGTTCCCTGTTACTTTGTATGTTATGGCCTTAGGAGGGTTCGATGTAGTCTTGGGTATGGATTGGTTGTCTGAGTTTGAGGCTCAGATAGTATGTAAAAGTAAGATGTTAAGGTTAAAGTCATTGGATGGTAATGCGGTGACGGTTTATGGTGATAAGGAGAGTTGTGGACTTAATGTCATTTCGATGATAAAAGCCGAGGGTTTGTTAAGGCGAGGGTGCGGTGCCTACCTGGCGTATGTTGTCAACGCTACGGCCGAGACGAAAGAAATGAAAGATGTTCCTATTGTGCGCGACTACCCAGAAGTGTTCCCTGAGGATCTTCCGGGGTTGCCGCCGGAGCGAGAAATAGAATTTCAGATAGATTTAATACCAGGAGCCCAGCCCGTCGCGAAAGCGCCTTACCGTCTAGCACCGTCCGAGATGAAGGAATTAATGTCCCAACTGCAAGAACTCCTCGACAAGGGTTTTATCTGACCGAGTGTTTCTCCGTGGGGCGCACCGGTTTTGTTTGTGAAGAAAAAGGATGGAAGTATGAGAATGTGCATAGACTATCGTGAGTTGAATAAGCTTACGGTAAAGAATAGATACCCCTTGCCTAGGATTGACGATCTGTTTGACCAACTGCAAGGTTCGAGTTGGTTCTCACGAATAGATCTCAGATCAGGCTACCATCAGCTGAGGGTGAAAGAGGTAGACATCCCTAAAACAGCGTTCCGAACGCGGTATGGACACTACGAGTTCCTTGTAATGTCATTCGGTCTAACAAATGCTCCTGCAGCATTTATGGACATGATGAATAGGGTGTGTCGACCGATGTTGGATAAGTCGGTTATCGTCTTCATCGATGATATATTGATTTATTCAAAGAGTGAGTCTGACCATGCCGAGCATCTGAGAGAGGTATTGGAAGTTCTGAAGAAAGAAAGGTTGTACGCCAAGTTTTCGAAGTGCGCATTCTGGTTAAGAGAAGTGCAATTTTTAGGTCATGTGGTTAATCCGGAGGGGATTACCGTGGACCCAGCTAAGATTGAAGCGATAACGAATTGGAAGACTCCGCAGAATCCGACTGATATACGAAGCTTCCTAGGGTTAGCAGGCTACTACAGGAGATTCATCGAAGGTTTCTCCAAGATAGCCGCACCGCTGACCGGTATGACCCGAAAGTCGATAGTATTCAGTTGGGGAAAATTTCAAGAAGAAGCCTTTGAAGAATTAAAGAGAAGACTCACGCAAGCTCCAATCCTTGCTCTACCCGATGGTGACGAGGATTTCGTTGTGTGTGCTGATGCCTCGCATCAAGGGTTAGGTTGCGTGTTGATGCAACGAGGGAAGGTGATAGCTTACGCGTCTAGACAGTTGAAGGTCCATGAGAGTACTTATCCGACGCATGATTTGGAGTTAGCAGCCGTAGTGCATGCTCTTAAGATATGGAGGCATTATCTGTACGGTACTAAGTGTACTATCTATACAGATCATAAGAGTTTAAAGTACTTTTTCGAGCAGAAAGAATTGAACATGAGGCAGAGAAGATGGTTAGAATTGATAAAGGATTACGACTGTGAGATTAAGTATTACCCCGGTAAAGCTAACGTGGTCGCTGATGCGCTAAGTCGTAAGAATGAGGAAGTCCTTGCAACCGTGAAGTCATACAAGTTGATCATGAACTCAAGTCTTTTTGAAGAAATCATCAAAGTGCAGTCAGAAGTGTTAGTAGACGAAGGGTTAGTAAAGAAAGAAAGGATTTATGGCCAGCAAGATGAGTTGATGGAAAACACTCATGGAGTTAAGACTAGGTTCGACCGTATGTGGATCCCACGCCATGGTGATCTTAGAAGTCGAATCTTAGATGAAGCTCATAAGTCAAGGTACTCAATCCATCCAGGAGCTACAAAGATGTACCAAGACTTGAAAAGAGATTACTGGTGGCCAGGAATGAAGAACGATGTAGTGGATTATGTTAGTAAGTGCTTAACTTGCTTACAAGTCAAAGCCGAGCACCAAAAGCCTTATGGGAAGATGCAACCGCTAGAGATACCTGAGTGGAAATGGGAACACATCACCATGGATTTCATAACTAAGCTACCTCGTACAGCTAAGCAACATGATACCATCTGGGTGATTGTGGACCGTTTGACCAAGAGTGCTCACTTTCTGCCCATACGAGAGGCCATCTCGTCAGAAATGTTAGCAAGCTTGTTCATCAAGGAAGTGGTAACCAAGCATGGAGTACCGTTATCGATCGTGTCTGATAGGGACACACGGTTTACTTCGAGGTTCTGGAAGAAATTTCATGAAGCTATGGGGACGAGGTTGAACATCAGTACGGCGTATCATCCTCAAACCGATGGACAGTCTGAAAGGACGATCCAAACCCTTGAGGATATGCTACGTGCTTGCGTTTTAGATTTTGGTGGAAGTTGGGATGATCATCTGCATCTGGCAGAGTTCTCCTATAACAACAGTTACCATTCGAGTATTGGTATGCCACCGTTTGAGATGCTTTACGGTCGACGATGTAGAACCCCGGTGTGTTGGGGTGAGATTGGTCAGAAAGAAATGGGAAGCCTAGAAGTGGTTCAAGAAACGTCTTCAAAGTTCGATCAGATCAAAGCAAGAATGAAAGCCGCTCAAGACAGACAAAAGTCTTATGCAGATAAGCGACGACGACCAATTGAGTTTAACGTTGGCGACTATGTGATGCTTAAGGTCTCGCCTTGGAAAGGAATTATCCGTTTTAGAAAGAGAGGGAAGCTAAGTCCGAGGTACATTGGACCATTTAAAATTTTGTATCGTGTGGGGGAAGTAGCTTATAAGCTGGATTTACCCGATGAGTTAGAAGGAATTCATTCAACCTTCCATGTTTCTCATCTGAGGAAGTGTCTAGCTGATGACACGTCTCACGTGCCATTAATGGACATTGAGGTTGATGAACAATTGAACTACATCGAGCAACCGATAAAGATCGTTGATCGCAAGGAGAAGCAGCTTCGTCACAAGATTATACCCTTGGTAAAAGTGATATGGAAACACCGCAAGGGATCAGATGCTACTTGGGAAGTCGAGGATGAGATGCGCAAGTTTTACCCTAGTTTGTTTATGTAATAGTTAGGTTTCGGGGACGAAACCTCTTTAAGGGGGGAAGACTTGTAACATCCTAAAATTTTTATAATGTTAAATAAAAGAAAGTTATGTTTAGTGATTTCACGTTTTAGTTATTTAATGTCGAGTAAGGAACGGGTCATGGGCTTAGATTACGTAAGATGGGTTAAATGAGAATGGGCCTTGGGTCCGTGGGCTTGAGAGATATAAATACCCATCCCAAGCCCAAGATATCATTTTATTTCCATCTTTCTCTTTTACACACTCAAAAACACACACATAACCGACCGAGATCCGAAGTCGAGACCCGAGATTTTGCTGGTAGATCTGAGTTGGAAAGGTAAGAACTAATCCCGCAAAGCTAATATTACTGAAAATGGTTAGGATTTGACGGGTTAATCGGACCCGAAACACAACTGCCCAAATCGGACCCCTAAAACGTCGATTTTAGGCCGATTTGATGGTTGGGATTTGTAGGCGCCGATCATACGATTCCGTGGGTACCAAAATCGAGTTATTTGGCTAAGAAACGAAGGAGTTATGGGCAAACAGATCTGCAGCGCGACAACTTCGCCTTCATCTGGGCAACTTCGCCTTCAAGCGATGAACTTCGCCTGCAAGCTAAGTTCGCCTGATGAACTTCGCCTGCAAGCCAAGTTCGCCTGATGATAAGTTCGCCTGAAGCCAAGTTCGCCTGATGGCAACTTCGCTGAAATGGTAACTTCGCCTAAGGTTTAACTTCGCCTAAAAGCCAAGTTCGCCTGAGGTTTAACTTCGCCTAAAAGCCAAGTTCGCCTGAGGTTTAACTTCGCCTAAAAGCCAAGTTCGCCTAAGGTTTAACTTCGCCTGAAGCCAAGTTCGCCTAAGGTTTAACTTCGCCTAAAGTGAAGTTCGCTCAGAAAATAAATTAAAAACCTAATGGAAAATGTGTTAAGGCAGTCATCGAAAATAAAATTTTTCCAAGCTGACCTGGCAGCTTAACCCCAGCCAGGGGCTCTGCCCCTTGGACCCCCGTTCGTTGTGGGTCATATATAGATAGAAATACAAAACGAGTAGTAGTAGTTAATTGATATGTGTAAATATTATACAGTTAGCCGAGCCCAGTTAAAGAAAGGAATTACGATCAACGGCGAGCGTAACAGGATCCAGGTGAGTTTCTAGCCCCATTCCTTGTTATGTTTTCGGGGCTGTGTGCATACTTGATGTGTTGTTAATACATTTATCCTAAGTGATAAGTGTATGCCATATGTGATATATGTGATATGTATGAATGATTGCTTGATGGTACGTGAACGATCTTCGGATATTGCACGTACTGTCAGGTTGTAACGTTATAAATATGGTAAGTATGATATGTATGAACGATTGCTTGATGGTACGTGAACGATCTTCGGATATTGCACGTACTGTCAGGTTGTAACGTTATAAATATGGTAAGTATGATATGTATGAACGATTGCTTGATGGTACGTGAACGATCTTCGGATATTGCACGTACTGTCAGGTTGTAACGTTATAAATATGGCAAGTATGATATGTATGTTTATGTGTATGAACGTAATAAAGTTAATAAAGGAAGGAAATGACGGTTGCATGGTTGTATGGTTACGAAAAGGGTACCGAGCCCTAATAATACTCGAGGTATGATGTATGGTTGTATGGTAACGAAGAGGGAATCGAACCCTACTAATATTCGAAAACAAGGGACCAGACCCTAATAATATCTGTGATGTTAGGGACCAGACCCTAATAATATCTGTGATGTTAGGGACCAGACCCTAATAATATCTATGATGTTAGGGACCAGACCCTAATAATATCTGTGATGTTAGGGACCAGACCCTTATAATATCTGTGATGTTAGGGACCAGACCCTTATAATATCTGTGATGTTAGGGACCAGACCCTTATAATATCTGTGATGTTAGGGACCAGACCCTTATAATATCTGTGAGGTTATAGGGCGAAAGGCTCTTTAAAACGTATGATTATGAATGTAAAGAAAGTATGTAAGTAAGAAAGAAAGTATGTAAGTAAGAATGAAGGCATGAGTACTTATGTGTGTATGAAAGAAAGTTATGAGGTTAAGAACGTATGTATGTAATAAGGTATTGTATGGTATTGTATGATTAACTAGAACTCACTCAGCGTAGCTGACTTTTAGTATGCACGCAGGTGAGTAGGTTGAGACAGCTGGCTTGAGTGGAGGACACATGGCAGAAGACTAAAGCCTGGCATCTGAAGATCTGATATGTTTTATAAGTTATGTTTTGATTTTGAAAGACAAGAGGAATGTTTTAAGACATGATTATGAATCGATATGTAATGTTTTATGAAAGTTTTATATTCCGCGTAAAGTTTTTAATTAACTCTGATATTTAGAACTGTGTTTATGAGTAAATCCAACACGAAAGTAGGGTTACCGGTAACGGGGCCTTACATTTCATGTACCAATCTTATCTTTTTCTTAATTTCTGATGAGACCATTCATGAGATAACAGGTTAATTCCATGGTTGAATCAACGGTTTGAGACAAATGAGATCCCACATGTCTAATTTCTCGAGGTAAATCCAAAACATAACGAGTTACTTTGTTGGATTCGGGTGTTCTGTGGTACTAATATACAATACTCATGAAACTTAGTATTGTATTCCTTGATATGTGTGCCAATGACCTTGTGATTCAAAAACTTGGTTTGAATAGATCGGTTTCATGCATGGGACAAAACTTTTGTAACACAAGTTCTTTGAATGCTTCCCATTTTAATTGATACAAGATTTCTCTACCCTTTTAACATGATTAGGGTATTCCATCACTCTAAAGCGTCGCCTTTAAATTGTTGAGATGAGTACTGAATCTTTTGAATCTCAATACATTGGCTGATGATGACGAAGGACTCAATCTCCTCAAACCATTGTAAAGTTTATATGGCACCTTTGTCGCCATCAAAACGCTACATTGCGCCCATCGTCCAAGCTTGTGCGCGTGCACGTCTGGTGCTTCACACCTTCGCTAAGAGCACTGAGTGTGTCTTGTCACATAAGAATATTATCATGTGTCATCTCCTTATAAGGAGCTCACAAGTTTTGTAATTTATCAACGTAGGAGGAATTTCACTTTCCTATTTATACACATGTGAAATGACTTCACTTTCTTTCTTTTTCCAACGTGGGATGAACCTATTTTTCTCATTGTTTAACTTCTCTACCATATCTTGAAAATATTTCTGATCTTTCAACTTTCAAAGTTTGACATTTTTGGCCCAAAATAAATATGGGATTTTTCCAAGATGTTACATTTATAACCCAGTATTTTTAGGCGGTTTGCTAAAACATCGTACAACCATTTTTTTAAATACCGGTCTAAACCGGCAAATCGGTTTTAAAACCAAGAGATTTTTTATATTTTTGTGCGTCCCATATTTTTTAAAAATGGCCTTTAACCTAGTAGTTAAAATTAAAATAAGTAGCACAGTAAGCAAGGATTCGTTAATCAACTAATTTTGTATCCTGCAAATTCAAGGTTGGTTTCCTTACATGTTTTGTAATTGATTAATTTCATATACAAAGTACAAACTTTTTGTTTGACTTAATCATTGTTCATATGTGATGTTTGGTTCACGTGTAATGTTTATTAATATACTTTAGGGTTGTTTTTTTGAGTTGGAGTTGCATTTATATAGAATTATAGGGTAAACTATTCAATCGGTTGAACTCCTGATACATCCCGATTCAACTTGTTGTACCATTTTTGAACCAAATCCGGTACGATTAAAATACCGGTTTTTAAAACATTGGTTATAGGGTGAAGATTACCTACTTTGATTTTGTTGGCTAGGGAGAACAAAATGGTCAAATCGTCGTTATGCCCGTGTTGTGGTGATTATCGTGTGACAACGGAGCATGTTTTGTTTCTTGTTCTTTTTCTCTTCCGGCTTGACCAATTGCCTCCAAATGTTGTAAAATGACATTCTTATTTTTGTTTGAAATAAGGGATTTATTGACATGCACCAATCCTTAAGATTCATGTCCGAAAGGCTAATGTGGCCAACATTATTATTCTCACATCGTTGTGAAGTTTGTGGAAGGCCTGAAATGATTTGGATTTTTTAACTGAAGACGCTTTCTCTAGTGAAGCTTATGGAAGCGATTAGAGTGTTCGGGTTCCTATGGGTTTGGAATCGTTCAAACTTCTAAGGCTTGGGCTATTATGTGGGAGGAGTGAAGCTATTTTCAGTTAATCTTGTTTGGAGTAATTATGTTTTTCTTGCTGGGTGTTTTGTTTTGTTTATGCTGGTGGTTTTAAAAAAACTAAAAAAAAAGTCATCTTAACCCCAATACTTTCTAGTTATATTAACTTTATATAAATATGTTTTTTATCAAAGTTTTTATAATATTCTTTTGTGAGACTTTTATAACAATTCGTTAAACCACTTGCTTATAACAAAGTTTATAAGGTTCTATTATATATAACACAAATGACTACTTGTATTTCTAATTGTTAGAGTCAACTATGAAAATTACTTAAAAAATATGTTACTATTTAAAAAGTAACAAACAAAAAAGAATTAGACACCAATAACATTGTACCCGTTGTCATGTGTAGTCACGATCTTCTTTGCCCCTCCATCCCCCCTATTCCTCACCTTTCCATGTGTGTAGGGTTATAAATAAACGCAGATAACTTTATTGTAGGGTTGTGTGCGGTTCGGCTTGGTTCAAACCAAACCAAACTAAAATAAAAATTTTGGTTTTCGGTTTAATGTATGGGTTCGGTTTAGTTGTGAGGCTATTTTACATCCATAGTTAGAATTGTTTCACACCAAACAAGTTCGATCATATCGGCCTTAATCTTTGGTCTAAATTTGTTAATAATTACTCATTGATAGATTTGAGTTAAGGTTTTTGGCCTAAAATAATAAGCATAGAAAGACTTTATTTCCCATGCTAGGTTTGGTTTTGTACTTTTTGTGCAATTTGGTGCGGCACAGTTTGGATTTGGTGTAGTTAGGTTTGAAAGGGTTATACAATTTAAAAATCAAACCTTTGTGACCGAAAGAGTTAGGTAGCGTTTGGTATGCATGAATGAGAAGCAGAATGGAATAGACCATTATGATGGAATGAAAAAAAATATGTTTGGTTGGTCAATGAAATTGAATCACCTATTATCATGTCCATTCCATTCCCCCTAAAACACCCCAAATTCATTCATCCACCCCCTGTTTTTTGTCATTCCATCCCACTTTCACACTATGTCACCTCCACCACCCTCCCACCACCATTACCCATGTCCTCTCACCACCCACCATCGCCGCCACCACCCACCACCGCCTCTGCCAACGGCCACCACCACCCCCCTCCTCCGCCGCCCGTCACCAACACCACCACCCACCTCCGCCGCCACCACCCACCACCACCTACCAACGCCGCTCACCACCACCAACCATCGCTCCCGCCATCACCACCACTGCCCACCACCGTCACCGCTATCACCACCCACTATTAGCACCACCACCAACAATCGCTCCTGGCTCCCGCCCATCGCCACCGCCTCCCACCACCATTACTACTCGCCGCAAATCGCTACCCGCCGCCCACCACCACCATCCCACCACTAGTCACTACCATTTTTATTTTATTCCAGCTTTTCTAGCTTATTAGAAAATAAAAGACGAATAATTCATTTCATTCCCACATGGTAAACAAACATGTCAATGGAATGGTAATTATCCATTCCATTACCTCGTCTATTCCATTACCTCGTTCATTCCATTCCGTCGCCCATTCCGTTACTCCATACCAAACAGACCCTTATATAATTTAAAAATTAAACCTCAGAGCATGATATTAAAAAAATCTTTTTTGAAACATACCAAATCATAAGGACCAAAAGTGTAATTTATCCTTTACAAAATCATTCAATATAATGACGTTTAATTATTTTGAAGCTAACTTTAACATTAGGCATATTTTCTTACCGTGTGAGTTGCTTATTTTACTGTCATTTAGGTGAAAGCCTGCATGGTCTATATTATCCTATCAATTTACCAAGTAGAAAATGCACCATTGCTGTGTAGACGAATATCACACGTTAGTTTAAAGCAATTAAAGTTTATTCGTTAGTATGGTGTATGACATTTATGATTCAATATTTAATAATCTGAAAAAAATGCAAAAAGAAAATGGACCTAATACCGGCCTAGTATTATTTTAGGCTGGCATTTGGCATTAAAGAATTGAGCATGAGTCTATAAAACAAACGAGATTAATAGTTTTACACCAACCTAATAATTTTTATATCTGCCTAAAAAAGGGTCATACAACTCTCAACACTAATAATCACAAGACCATTTAAATCCATTAAACTAAAACTAGTAAGAAAATATACTCATCGTACAAATGAGTAGAAAGGAAACACAAAGCTGATAATGATAATAATAATAATAATAATAATAATAATAATAATAATAATAATAATAATAATAATAATAATAATAATAATAATAATAATAATAATAATAGAAACAACTGGAAATAAAACACAAAACTTAACAAACAATACAAGCTATTAATAATATAAATAATATAAAGTCGATTGCTAATATAAACAACTAGTAAGATAACATAAAGCCGATTGATAGTATTAACAAGTAAGAAAAACACAAGGTCGAGTGATAGTAGAAACAATTGGTAAAAAAGCAAAAGTTGACAGATAGTATAAATAACTAGTAAGAAAACACAAAGTCAATTAATAGTAGAAACATCTACTAAGATAGCACAAAGCTGACAAATTGTAGAAGCAACTAGTAAGAAAA
This sequence comes from Bidens hawaiensis, assembly GCF_021521415.1. Classification (NCBI taxonomy): domain Eukaryota; kingdom Viridiplantae; phylum Streptophyta; class Magnoliopsida; order Asterales; family Asteraceae; genus Bidens; species Bidens hawaiensis. The sequence continues at coordinate 112,094 of NW_027497434.1, forward strand.
ATACAAAACCGACTTTAGCATAAACAACTAGTAGAAAAACGCAAAAATGAGTAATAGCATAAACAACCAACATAAATAGTCCAAACAACACCGTACTAATCTCACATACATGTTTATATACCCTCTACCCAATCTTACTCACACACAATCATATATCATGCACTTCTTACAGTTTCTTACGTTATACACATCTTTACAATCAAATATTTCGTTCATCAGATGTTCTAAACCTTTGTTCTTAGATCTTCTTTTTACAGTTTTCTTTTTATGTCTAGAGCAAGATCCAAGCTCAAAGCTACAAAAACTGACTTGACACGATTACCAAGATCTATCTGGTGAACGACTGATTTAACACAGATGTATTATTATTATATAAAACAAAAAATCATGTCGTCAAATAAATACAACTAAATGTAACATGTAATCATGCCTACTAGACTCATAGACAATGTTTATGTTTGTGGCTTACCCCACATTTATCGTACACTATGTGCCATGATAATATTGCATCAAAAACTAAATATCACAAATCTTATAATAAGATGAGTAACTTAGGCAAATTTTTATTTCTCGCATCCATTTCCTATAAGTTATTATATCTTCTATTAAATGATGATGATTTTAAATAGTTAAATATCTAAAAACTATTCTAATATTTTATTAAACCTTATTAAATCACAAGAATATTTTAATTATATCTGATGTTGAACTTTCTTTTTATTATTCTTAAATATTCATTATTTGTTATTTATAATCATTAAATTTTCATTATTTTTATTTCATTAGGAGATGATGGCATCCAACGTACAAATCTTTATAGAAACTGTTAATTTACAACATATTGAATTTATTATCCCGCGTAATAGATAAGTTTTTAACCTAGTTTGATACTATAGAATGTATATTTTCTCTCATGTCAGAAGACTTAAGTTTTGTTTCTAATGATTTTAGGATAAAAGTTTAACTTTTAGTAAATATAGAGGTCTAAATCTAGGTTATTTGTCAAAATTTCATTACATTTTATATATCTGCACTCGTACTATTTTTTTATGAGAAATTACACATAACACGGTCAAATTTGAAGTCTTTGAATTTCCCACAATTAGTTAATCATGTTTTGTTTTGGTTAAAGAATTTTTAAATAATATAATAGTTGATACTCAAACCTTTTTGTTTGTACATTTAGACTCACATGTTATGAGAACACATAATTATCGTTATTTTTTTCGGAGTGTATTGAAGATAACTAAGAATTTCGGTATTGGAGTCGGAGTGTTGGAAACAAGAGGATTTCTCTAAGATCTGGAAAAAAAAGGTATTACAAGCCTGATATTGCTTTGTCAAGTCGACCCAAAAGGCCAAAATTATGTGGTGAACGTCGTTCAACTCATGCAAAAGCCTAAATAACTTAGAGAACTAGAATAAGTAGGGTATCGTATCCATGAGTAGCATGCGATCAGTATTACACAAGTTGTTTCATTAAATATAATAAGTCTTGATAAAGTTAACTTTGATTTAATGAAATATTAATTTAATGAAGTTGTAAACAAGAATTTAAAAAGATGATTAACCCTAAGATTCAGGTTTAGAAGCCAGAAATATAGCCTAAGTTAATTACCAAGTTGGATACATAGATAAGATCATATTTATTTTAAGAGTCTTAAGGATAATAGACGACACGAAATCCTGACCTAGAAAGATTGAACAACGAAAACGCTAAAAGACAAATGAGAGATATCCAGCTATCAATAAAACTTGGTTGAATACGCTCTACTTGATCACTAGAAAATTAGCCGATGATAGTAATAAAGAAATTAGATACTGTCGTTATAAATTCTTCATCAACATCAAAATTAATTAAACAAAGTTGAACGAGTAAACAAAGTCTTTGGCGCTGGCAAAAACCTCCAGCGCCGTCACCTCTCCGGCTGATGGGCCTCAAGCCCAAAGAACCTGGGAATTCTCGTCCCTTTTGCTAATCCACCACCAGCCCACACAAAAGTTTATTCCATCTTTCTTTGGCAAGATGAGCCCACCTTTTTAGTCCATGACCATGCATCATTCTAGAGCCATCCAAATCGCTCGACGCTCGAACTCGGTTGTCGCTAGTTCAGAATTTGCTCGGAAAATACTCGCTTGATTGTAAACGAGCCGCTCTGCTCGGTTCGGTTTTTAAACAAGCCAAGCAACGAGCGAAGGCCTGCTCGGTTCGGTTCGGTTCGGCTCGAATATGTTTAATTTATTTTATTTTTAATTATAAATGAACAAATATATAAATATATATAGACAATGCACATAAAATATAAGTATACAATTTTCTAAAACCTTTTAAAATTTTCCTATTCCGCCAAATTATAGTTTTATTAGTTCGATTCAAGTTTTCAGAATAATAAATTTTGTTTGCATGTTCATTATATCTCACTTCAAACTTCTTTCTCCTAAAAGTTTACAACATATTATACGTTTGTCTAAAAACTACTAATTTGCTTACAAAATATATTAATTATAGGCTTCAAACTTGTTTCCTATTGAAAATTTTAAAGTGAAAAAGAAATAAAAAGTGCTCGAAATCACTCGATGTTTGATCGAAAAAAGCTCGGTTCAATTTTGGCTCGTTTCATTTTTCGCTCGGTTCGAATTTCAGCCGTTCGGTTCAGTTCGGTTGTAAGCGAGCCAAACAACAAGCAAGCCTTCACTCGGTTCGGCTCGACTGATGAACATCCCTATATCATTTTCTTTTTACTTGAAATCATTATTTTCCTTTTCTTGTTTCTTGAACATGGGTTCCGAGTATTATTATTATTTTTGCATCACACTTTTCTTCGTATTTAATTCTTACTTTAAATTGCAATATTAGACGTCCACCATTTCTTTCAACACATATTTTTTTTTTCCGAACTGTATTTCTTTGTACATAAGTGATCTCTTAGCGGGTCTGTTATTATCTACTTTAACCTTTATAAATTAGTTCTCAATTATTGACATACTTATACATAAAGACCTTTATAAATTAGTTCTCAATTATTGACATACTTACATAGAGGTGTACAAATTAGGTTTTTCAAATATCCGGTTTCGGGTATGGAACCGAATTCGGGTATGACTAGGTATTAAAAAATTGGGTATTAGCAATACCCGGGTCGGGTTCGGTTCCGAATATTGTCTCTAAAAACCATACCCTATGCATCGGGCTCGGGTCGGGTATAGAACTAGGTATTCCAAAACCCGGTATTTGAATACCTTATTTTCAGGTATTGAAAAAAAAACCCTATTTTCAGTTTTGGTGTGTACGATAATTACTAAAAATAAAAAGATATCCTAAATAATTTTCTAAAATAAAAAATATGTTAATAACTATTTTCCTAAAATAAAAGATCTAATAAATATTTATCTAAAATAAAAGATATGATCAATAATTACCTACTTAAGCTATAAACAATTAAGGAACACATAAAGCAGTTCAGATAGGCATGTATAGGGTTCCTAACATATGACTAGGACAATTTCTAACTACCTATCTTAAACCTTCGGCTCTGATATCAATCTGTCACACCCCAATCTAATGCAGAAATGTCGGGACGTGAGCATGATTGCTCATAGCTCGAGGTAACTATCATACAATAAATATGGCAATATCTAATAATTGATTTTATTCCATTTAAAACAAATATCCATAAATAACCAAATAATCGATAACAATATCTCATAACAAAAATAGAAATAATTCAAATAACTTAAATTAAATTGTTCTTGGTAAATATTCCTAAGGTCTCGACTAATCATCCAAAACTCCAAATTTTCAGTTCAAACAATAACCTGTATATGCGTAGAAAATAGAATAGTTTTGTCAACAATAATGTTCAGTGAGCATGCCATTAGTTTTGCAATGATATATACTAATATGAAATATAGCAAAACGTAAGTAAAGCGGTAAATGTAACCAAACCAATGAGCAAATAAAGTGTCAAGCGAACCATTGCCAAGCGAATCGGGCGCCGGTTAAACAAGACAGTCGTATGATCATACTATATGAGAATATGTTGGACCTCTCCGAATGCGTAAAATAACCAAGTAAGCAAATAGCAAATATGTTCAGCAATTCTCACACAATACAACTTTTGCTAATGTTAAGATATATATAATACGAAAATATATAGTACGCATACGCCCCCAAAACGTTTGAAAATAAGTAAAACGGGGGAATGAAAAAACTCAATTTAATAATTCAAATAACTTAAATTAAATTGTTCTTGGTAAATATTCCTAAGGTCTCGACTAATCATCCAAAACTCCAAATTTTCAGTTCAAACAATAACCTGTATATGCGTAGAAAATAGAATAGTTTTGTCAACAATAATGTTCAGTGAGCATGCCATTAGTTTTGCAATGATATATACTAATATGAAATATAGCAAAACGTAAGTAAAGCGGTAAATGTAACCAAACCAATGAGCAAATAAAGTGTCAAGCGAACCATTGCCAAGCGAATCGGGCGCCGGTTAAACAAGACAGTCGTATGATCATACTATATGAGAATATGTTGGACCTCTCCGAATGCGTAAAATAACCAAGTAAGCAAATAGCAAATATGTTCAGCAATTCTCACACAATACAACTTTTGCTAATGTTAAGATATATATAATACGAAAATATATAGTACGCATACGCCCCCAAAACGTTTGAAAATAAGTAAAACGGGGGAATGAAAAAACTCAATTTAATAATTCAAATAACTTAAATTAAATTGTTCTTGGTAAATATTCCTAAGGTCTCGACTAATCATCCAAAACTCCAAATTTTCAGTTCAAACAATAACCTGTATATGCGTAGAAAATAGAATAGTTTTGTCAACAATAATGTTCAGTGAGCATGCCATTAGTTTTGCAATGATATATACTAATATGAAATATAGCAAAACGTAAGTAAAGCGGTAAATGTAACCAAACCAATGAGCAAATAAAGTGTCAAGCGAACCATTGCCAAGCGAATCGGGCGCCGGTTAAACAAGACAGTCGTATGATCATACTATATGAGAATATGTTGGACCTCTCCGAATGCGTAAAATAACCAAGTAAGCAAATAGCAAATATGTTCAGCAATTCTCACACATACAACTTTTGCTAATGTTAAGATATATATAATACGAAAATATATAGTACGCATACGCCCCCAAAACGTTTGAAAATAAGTAAAACGGGGGAATGAAAAAACTCAATTTATTAATAAGCGAGTAAATGTAAATTAAGAATAAAATAAAGAGGTCTTCCGATTAACGCGCCGAACAAGAATAATCAACAAGACCTGAAACTTAGCGATATGAAAGTATAAGTAAAAACGAACCTAATGCCGCTGGAATCAATCCAAACGGATGAGTAAAACTTGAGTTATGTTAATTTTAACGTATAAACGAGTCGAGTCTGACCAGAATCCGAACTTCGAGCCGGAAGTCGGGTTTTGGTCAGAAGCTTTAAAATTTTATTACGATAAGAAAAGTATTATGGACCGAAGATTGAGTCCGATCAGAAATATGAGAAAACGAATAGTCAAAGTTATTGACTTTTGCCCTTAAACGAGTTTGACTCGAATTGACCCGCCAATACCCCTCAATATACAAAATTGATTGAGGGTTATCGATCAGTGAGTATTAATGAACTTTTTATTAGTTAACAACTTACCCGGGTTATGCGTGGATTAATGGGAAATCAAGGTCAAAGATGAGAAAACCAGAAAAGTCAAACTGTAGTTAATTGTCTTCACTTAATCGAGCAAAAACGAGCGAGAAATCATCGGTGAAGGGTATGTGATGGCTAGAAACACTTAGGTGCAGTAACCATTAAGGTTTGGAGTTATAATGTGTTTATATAAGGGTTAAATTAACTTGTTGGACAAGAAACGGGTCGAATTTGGTAACCGAATCACACAATTAAAGACGAAATCGGGTCTTTAAATCATTGATATATTAACCAAATTACTGAGTATGAACCTAGACATCATTACACATTCAATACAATAACTTGTGGCTCAAATTTCGCGATTTAGGGTTGATTTAGAAAAGATTTAACATTAAAGGAAGAGCTGAAATGAAAATGGCTGATCTGGTGGCATCTTCGCGCCGCCTAAGGTGCAAGGCTGACATCTTCGCGCCGCATGAAGGTGCAGCTTTACCAGACTTTCAACTTTTGAAAGTTTTAGTCCCTATAGTTTTAAAAACGCATTTTTAAGCCATTTTAAGCGATTTTAAGAGTTTCTACGGGCTATTTGGCACAAATGAAAGTTAAGGAATTATAAACTAAGATAAAAATAATTATTTCACTAATAAATGCATAACTTTATTAATAAGAAAGATCCGAATAAGGTTTGTAACCTGATAAACAAAACAAAACGAATACGATAAAACCCGAAATGTTACTGCTGTCTTTGATTTCCGCGCTGTAAGGTGGGATTTTAATAAAAGATACTCTTTCATAATTAATTAGGTGACCGTAAGGAAGTCTAATACTTAAAACTGGTGTGTTTTAAAATTTATTAGAAATCCATGGTGTCTTCTTGAGAAGGGTCAGTGGTCCTGTTCGGGTTTTATTTTATGCGTCTATTTTACGATCCCAGTTCCATAACAAATATTTTCCGATTAATTGATAACTGAAATTTAGGGGATTCTAGCCTAGATAGTTTTTCATCGTCATCTGATTTAAACCAACTTAATTATCTTTTGTTTAATATACTTGTCTTTTCTTAATTAGTTTTAAATAATAGTTTAATTTTAGTATTTTAATAAAACCCCCCTAAAATAATATAAATAAATAGTTGTGTCAGTTAGTCGAGTCTAATCAGCTATTTAACGTAATTAAAAGTATTACTTAGTGTCAATTAAGTTAAATTAGTTATAATTATTAAACTACTTTTAGCACATCAGTTGTCACCTATCTTCTACAAGTCACCACCACCCCCTCGAATTTGCCGCTACCGGAGCCATGGCAACGACTCTTCTGCTATCACTCCAAACGGTGAACCACCAGATGTTGGAAAACCTAGATAGACGGTGGTCAGGTGAGAAGAATCAGCTGGTGTTGTGGTGGCGACGGATAACTGCAGTGGAGGTGGGGTGGCAGATGCAGATGTGTGAAGAGGGGGTGGTGGTGATTTGTAGAAGATAGGTGACAACTGATGTGCTAAAAGTAGTTTATAAGATTTAGGGTTTTTATGTGGGAATGAACAAAGATATTGTCCTTCTAACAATAAAACTTCTTATTTGAACTCAATCGTTATCCTTGAATATTAAAATATTGAGTATTAAATATAAGTTTCTTTTAATTATTAAATATTTTCAAGTACTTTAAATAATCAATAAGTAAAGTAATTATATTTAGTATCGAAGATAATAAAAAAACAAATTATAAATCTATTTGTGCATATATATATATAATTATATAAATAATTATTTTTCAGTTATAATTGATTTATATACATTATATCCAACTTTGAACTTCAAATTTACAAAAATTTGCAAAATTTGCAAGTCACTACTACTTTTTCAAAAAACTTCTAATTTATTTTCATCATGTATATTATATTCAGCTTCAAATTTATTTCTTATAAAAAATTCTAAAAGGAAAAAAAGGAAAAAGTAATGCTCAGAAACTCGCTTGGAAAATGCTCGCTTGATTTTGGCTCGGTCCGATTTGTAAACGAGGCAAGCAACGAGCAAGCCCTCACTCGGTTAGGCTCGGCTCGTAAACAACCCTACACTAAATTGGTGGAGCACCCAACCCTTTTATGTCTAGTGTCATGACCATTTGTGCTATCACCTTCTAATAGGCTATGACATTACGTAAAACCACTTTTTTAAAAACCAATGTGATTATGACCGTCATAGATATGATACAACTTATATACAACGATACTCTCTTTATATGTTTAATGAGTTATGAAGCAATTAATTAGTGACAGGTACTCGTTTTCTAAACTACATGTCTTAAGCATCCACCCTTATATGTAGAAAAACCGATCCAACCAATCTAGCGTTGCGTTGAACTTTATCAAAAGAACTTACGTCTGGGGTCATACATGAGTGGTATCTCGTGTACGACATTATTGTTGGCTTGATCTTTGTCTTTTAGTCCATTAGGGAAGTCCAAAATCATAATGGACACACAAACATTGTTTCACGCGACTAATGGCTATAAACATATTTTGATTTCTAGTATAACCATCAACATGTGACACATGAACACATGATTAATTTTGTTATTTTTATTATTAAACATAAATGAAATAATTAGAAATTTAATTAAACCAAATGTAAAGTTAAATTAAAAAACTAATAATATTAAATGTTTATGATTACAACGAAACAGAAGGCAAGCGGGCAACAAGCTGCGCCGCTATCCCTGTTTGAATTGCAAAACTCAATCTTTTAAAAACTACATTTGCGGATCTTGGAGTCATAACATTATTATGCATGACCCGTTGGACATGGGTCACAGCTTCAGGCGCGAGGAAACAAAAAGTGTCAAAAACAAAAGGAATAAAAACGTGTTGGTTGTCAAGACACGCCTTCTCATGTTTGGTCACCTTGCCTGAAGCAGCTTGACCGGCTGTGAAACCACTACTCCCTAGGTCCACCAGAGGGGAAACCCCTGTCAAATCCACCAGAGTAAAATACATAGTTAACGAGCTTTTGTTCAATTGGTATTGGAGGAGAATTGGAGATTTGAATTAGAGATCGCATGTCGCAAGTTCGATTCCGATTCCAACCAGGTTTTACTATAGTTCCTTTTCTCAGAACAAGAGATGGTATGTTTTGGCTACCCAACACCATGAATATATAAGGTTGTCTTTTGTTATCGGAACACAGGTAGTCAGTCGGTCATAAAAAATAGTAAAATAGATAAATGAATAAAATATGAATAAAAAGCGTTGAAATTGCATGATATTGACATGATAGCAACTTTGGAAAGTGTGATGTATGTATGTGAGTGTGACACCAACACATATGCATATGTATATGTATATGTATATGTAAATGCAAAGACAGAGAGAGAGTCTGAAGGATCTGTGTAACTAACTGCTGCTCCCATTGCCTAACATCTGTAAACAAACCCTCAAAACCAACAAACTTTCCCATCCAAAACACTAAACAACAAACACATACCAGAAACATGACTTACGCACATTATAATCGGTGCAGTTACATTTTCACATTCTTGTATGCTTATCCCTATGGTATGCTGCATGTTTTCTTAATATCCTCCGCAAAAGATATTATTCATCCCACCCCTATAAAGGCTTTGCTTCAGAACAATAATTTCCGATTGGGCTTTGATAGTGCGCACACCAAGTGTTTGACGATTTGTCTGTGAGAGGTGTCTTGTGATTTGTGAACAGACGATTTGTCTGAGAGAGGTATTAAGGGTGTTTGTGGGGTTGATTGGTATTAGATCACAACACCCTTGAAAGATTGTGGATGAGAGTGTGTTTTCTTGAAAAAGTTTACATCTTTTAGGTTGGAAAGTTACATTCAAATGGATACCAAAACACCATTGTTGTCAAGTGAGCAAGACACAAAGCACACAAGAAAGCATAGGCGGAATTCAGTCACTACCTTGAGAGGCGATTTCGTTTCGAAATTGCCTGAAAAAGTCCGGTGTGTTCTGGACCCTGAAGCTCCATTCCATGTTGACCTTTCAAAAACCACTGGACTCATTGAAGGTATTTATAAGCTCTCTATGTTATTTATGTCTTTGATAATTTGATAAAGAAATTAAGAAACCATTATGTAGATATGGCTAATAATGCATAATGTTTTGCTTCATTTGTTTGGATCCTTACTGGTTATAATTTGGTGATTGTGATCAGGTGAGAAAGAATATTATGAAAAACAGTTTGCAGCTTTGAAATCTTTTGAAGAAGTTGACTCTTTAAGGTCAACCGGTGTTGATGACAATGAAGAGGAAGACTTGTTAGAACAAGCTCAGCATGAAAGAGCAATCAACGTTTCTAATTGGTCAAATGTATTTCTACTTGCGCTTAAGGTAAACTGATTTCCGTCAAATGAATCAACTTTTCTTAGTTGTTTTTAGTTCTAAATGTGTTTTCATTAATTAATGGCAGCTTTATGCAACGGTGCAAAGTGGATCTTTAGCTATTGCGGCATCAACATTGGATTCTTTACTTGATCTAATGGCAGGGGGTATTTTGTGGTTTACTCACATCTCGATGAAAAGCATTAATATTTACAAATACCCGATTGGAAAATTGAGGGTTCAACCTGTTGGCATTATCATATTTGCAGCAATTATGGCCACTCTTGGTATGTTCTTGTTGCGTAACTTCAATTGGAATGGGGTAGGGTAAAAACTGGCACTTTTTGAACGGGTCAGATTGAGTCGATCTTAATTATTTTTTGCCTGAGACATCTAATTATATACTAATACATACAAGCAAACAAACAAACAAACCAACCGAGTAACACTTACCCATACTTGTAGGTAGGGGTGCGTGTGGGCCGGTTTTGGGTTCAAATTAAATCAAAACCGAAAATTTGGATTTGGGGTTTTGAAAATCGTTTGGATTTCGGTTTTCCTGAAGGGTATGGTTTGGTTTTGCCATTCGGGCTTGAAAATTTTGGGCCCAAAAAATGCTCTAAATAATGAATTTGGGCCTAAGATCTTGTGTTAGTTAATGATTAATTAGTTATTACACATTTGGGCTTAAATTTGTTCTACACCTAAAACTTTCGGTTTCAGTTCAGTTTTTACTGTTTTTATGGTTTATTTCAGGGATGAGTGCATGCAAAACCGAACCGAAAATTCGGTTTAGAAGATGTAAAACCTAACCGACGTTTTTGGGTTGGGTTATTTCGGTTACGGGTCGGTTATTCTAGTTTTATGCAGTAAGATCCTAGACTCATTGACCCAATAAACTATATACCAATAATGAGTGTCAAATATGATGGCAGCAGTTATATAATTTCAATATTAATCTATTTTTTTTATGTAATTGATTTATAACTTATATGCGGCAGAAATAGACTTTAGAAGACTTTCGACCCGTTTCAGCTTTAGCTACATGTTCGTTTACCCTATAAACATAACTGAATTGACCCGTATCATATAATGCAGGATTTCAAGTATTGATACAGGCAGTTGAGCAGTTAATTAGAAACTCACCATCCGAAAAGATGAGTGATGTTCAGTTAGTATGGTTGTATGCAATCATGTTGACTGCAACTGGGGTCAAACTCGTACTTTACATTTACTGTAGAAGCTCTTGTAACAAGATTGTTCGGGCTTACGCCAAGGTCCTCGTACAATCTATCTTTAGCTTTAAAAATAATCCTTTCAAGTCAATACGTGAAGCAAATTACAAAAATACCCTTTTTATTCATTTGGGCCACCCTTTAAATGTAGTAAACTTATCAAGTGCATTGTTTTGAGTAACAGGACCATTATTTTGATGTGGTGACAAATGTGGTTGGTTTAGTTGCTGCGGTTCTTGGCGACGAGTTTTATTGGTGGATTGATCCTGCTGGTGCTATTATTCTTGCTGTCTACACAATTACCAATTGGTCTGGAACCGTTATAGAAAATGCAGGTTTGTATCTCATCTCATACATCTTTCTTCTATCAAATTAGATTATAATGCATGCAGACGAATAAAGAGTGTTTGCTAACAATATATTAAATGCACTGATAAGTTGATGAAATCTTGTGGCTCAAAAGCATAGCTTTGTTAACTGTTAATGACAACAAACGTCTTAAATACTGTTAAATTATCATCATCATCATCGTACTCAGTATATCCCACCAATAGCAAAGCTATGGTAGGGTCTGAGGAGGGTAAGATGTAGGCAGCCTTACCTCTACCCCATAGGGATAGAGAGGCTGCTTCCGGTGAGACCCCCGGCTCGATAGTAGTTTTGCATCAAGCCTTGGACATAAGGCACATAGCACTCAATCATCGGGACACCGGCTGATCGGTGCATGTACCCTTATCTTTCAGCTATCAACGCCACTACATGATGCCTGATTAACCGTCCGTCACTTTTAACGTTATTTTCACGAGATTAGTAAAATAACGTCAAAATTAGTGCAATTTCACTTTTGCCCACCCGAGGGTTCACTTTATTAGAGTCGATCGGTTCACTTGCCGGTTAGTAGTTCAGTCGAGTTTTAGAGAGTCTAGAGTATTACTTAGTGTCAATTAAGTTAAATTAGTTATAATTATTAAACTACTTTTAGCACATCAGTTGTCACCTATCTTCTACAAGTCACCACCACCCCCTCGAATTTGTCGCTACCGGAGCCATGGCAACGACTCTTCTGCTATCACTCTAAACGGTGAACCACTAGATGTTGGAAAACCTAGATAGACGGTGGTCAGGTGAGAAGAATCAGCTGGTGTTGTGGTGGCGACGGATAACTGCAGTGGAGGTGGGGTGGCAGATGCAGATGCAGATGTGTGAAGAGGGGGTGGTGATGATTTGTAGAAGATAGGTGACAACTGATGTGCTAAAAGTAGTTTATAAGATTTAGGGGTTTTATGTGAGAATGAACAAAAATATTGTCCTTCTAACAATAAAACTTCTTATTTGAACTCAATCGTTATCCTTGAATATTAAAATATTGAGTATTAAATATAAGTTTCTTTTAATTATTAAATATTTTCAAGTACTTTAAATAATCAATAAGTAAAGTAATTATATTTAGTATCGAAGATAATAAAAAAACAAATTATATATCTATTTGTGCATATATATATATAATTATATAAATAATTGTTTTTCAGTTATAATTGATTTATATACATTATATCCAACTTTGAACTTCAAATTTACAAAAATTTGCAAAATTTGCAAGTCACTACTACTTTTTCAAAAAACTTCTAATTTATTTTCATCATGTATATTATATTCATCCTCAAATTTATTTCCTATAAAAAATTCTAAAAGGAAAAAAAGGAAAAAGTAATGCTCAGAAACTCGCTTGGAAAATGCTCGCTTGATTTTGGCTCGGTCCGATTTGTAAACGAGGCAAGCAACGAGCAAGCCCTCACTCGGTTCGGCTCGGCTCGTAAACAACCCTACACTAAATTGGTGGAGCACCCAACCCTTTTATGTCTAGTGTCATGACCATTTGTGCTATCACCTTCTAATAGGCTATGACATTACGTAAAACCACTTTTTTAAAAACCATCTATGTGATTATGACCGTCATAGATATGATACAACTTATATACAACGATACTCTTTATATGTTTAATGAGTTATGAAGCAATTAATTAGTGACAGGTACTCGTTTTCTAAACTACATGTCTTAAGCATCCACCCTTATATGTAGAAAAACCGATCCAACCAATCTAGCGTTGCGTTGAACTTTATCAAAAGAACTTACGTCTGGGGTCATACATGAGTGGTATCTCGTGTACGACATTATTTTTGGCTTGATCTTTGTCTTTTAGTCCATTAGGGAAGTCCAAAATCATAATGGACACACAAACATTGTTTCACGCGACTAATGGCTATAAACATATTTTGATTTCTAATATAACCATCAACACGTGACACATGAACACATGATTAATTTTGTTATTTTTATTGTTAAACATAAATGAAATAATTAGAAATTTAATTAAACCAAATGTAACGTTAAATTAAAAAACTAATAATATTAAATGTTTATGATTACAACGAAACAGAAGGCAAGCGGGCAACAAGCTGCGCCGCTATCCCTGTTTGAATTGCAAAACTCAATCTTTTAAAAACTACATTTGCGGATCTTGGAGTCATAACATTATTATGCATGACCCGTTGGACATGGGTCACAGCTTCAGGCGCGAGGAAACCAAAAGTGTCAAAAACAAAAGGAATAAAAACGTGTTGGTTGTCAAGACACGCCTTCTCATGTTTGGTCACCTTGCCTGAAGCAGCTTGACCGACTGTGAAACCACTACTCCCTAGGTCCACCAGAGGGGAAACCCCTGTCAAATCCACCAGAGTAAAATACATAGTTAACGAGCTTTTGTTCAATTGGTATTGGAGGAGAATTGGAGATTTGAATTAGAGATCGCATGTCGCAAGTTCGATTCCGATTCCAACCAGGTTTTACTATAGTTCCTTTTCTCAGAACAAGAGATGGTATGTTTTGGCTACCCAACACCATGAATATATAAGGTTGTCTTTTGTTATCGGAACACAGGTAGTCAGTCGGTCATAAAAAATAGTAAAATAGATAAATGAATAAAATATGAATAAAAAGCGTTGAAATTGCATGATATTGACATGATAGCAACTTTGGAAAGTGTGATGTATGTATGTGAGTGTGACACCAACACATATGCATATGTATATGTATATGTATATGTAAATGCAAAGACAGAGAGAGAGTCTGAAGGATCTGTGTAACTAACTGCTGCTCCCATTGCCTAACATCTGTAAACAAACCCTCAAAACCAACAAACTTTCCCATCCAAAACACTAAACAACAAACACATACCAGAAACATGACTTACGCACATTATAATCGGTGCAGTTACATTTTCACATTCTTGTATGCTTATCCCTATGGTATGCTGCATGTTTTCTTAATATCCTCCGCAAAAGATATTATTCATCCCACCCCTATAAAGGCTTTGCTTCAGAACAATAATTTCCGATTGGGCTTTGATAGTGCGCACACCAAGTGTTTGACGATTTGTCTGTGAGAGGTGTCTTGTGATTTGTGAACAGACGATTTGTCTGAGAGAGGTATTAAGGGTGTTTGTGGGGTTGATTGGTATTAGATCACAACACCCTTGAAAGATTGTGGATGAGAGTGTGTTTTCTTGAAAAAGTTTACATCTTTTAGGTTGGAAAGTTACATTCAAATGGATACCAAAACACCATTGTTGTCAAGTGAGCAAGACACAAAGCACACAAGAAAGCATAGGCGGAATTCAGTCACTACCTTGAGAGGCGATTTCGTTTCGAAATTGCCTGAAAAAGTCCGGTGTGTTCTGGACCCTGAAGCTCCATTCCATGTTGACCTTTCAAAAACCACTGGACTCATTGAAGGTATTTATAAGCTCTCTATGTTATTTATGTCTTTGATAATTTGATAAAGAAATTAAGAAACCATTATGTAGATATGGCTAATAATGCATAATGTTTTGCTTCATTTGTTTGGATCCTTACTGGTTATAATTTGGTGATTGTGATCAGGTGAGAAAGAATATTATGAAAAACAGTTTGCAGCTTTGAAATCTTTTGAAGAAGTTGACTCTTTAAGGTCAACCGGTGTTGATGACAATGAAGAGGAAGACTTGTTAGAACAAGCTCAGCATGAAAGAGCAATCAACGTTTCTAATTGGTCAAATGTATTTCTATTTGCGCTTAAGGTAAACTGATTTCCGTCAAATGAATCAACTTTTCTTAGTTGTTTTTAGTTCTAAATGTGTTTTCATTAATTAATGGCAGCTTTATGCAACGGTGCAAAGTGGATCTTTAGCTATTGCGGCATCAACATTGGATTCTTTACTTGATCTAATGGCAGGGGGTATTTTGTGGTTTACTCACATCTCGATGAAAAGCATTAATATTTACAAATACCCGATTGGAAAATTGAGGGTTCAACCTGTTGGCATTATCATATTTGCAGCAATTATGGCCACTCTTGGTATGTTCTTGTTGCGTAACTTCAATTGGAATGGGGTAGGGTAAAAACTGGCACTTTTTGAACGGGTCAGATTGAGTCGATCTTAATTATTTTTTGCTTGAGACATCTAAATTATATACTAATACATACAAGCAAACAAACAAACAAACCAACCGAGTAACACTTACCCATACTTGTAGGTAGGGGTGCGCGTGGGCCGGTTTTGGGTTCAAATTAAATCAAAACCGAAAATTTGGATTTGGGGTTTTGAAAATCGTTTGGATTTCGGTTTTCCTGAAGGGTATGGTTTGGTTTTGCCATTCGGGCTTGAAAATTTTGGGCCCAAAAAATGCTCTAAATAATGAATTTGGGCCTAAGATCTTGTGTTAGTTAATGATTAATTAGTTATTACACATTTGGGCTTAAATTTGTTCTACACCTAAAACTTTCGGTTTCAGTTCAGTGTTTACTGTTTTTATGGTTTATTTCAGGGATGAGTGCATGCAAAACCGAACCGAAAATTCGGTTTAGAAGACGTAAAACCTAACCGACGTTTTTGGGTTGGGTTATTTCGGTTACGGGTCGGTTATTCTAGTTTTATGCAGTAAGATCCTAGACTCATTGACCCAATAAACTATATACCAATAATGAGTGTCAAATATGATGGCAGCAGTTATATAATTTCAATATTAATCTATTTTTTTTATGTAATTGATTTATAACTTATATGCGGCAGAAATAGACTTTAGAAGACTTTCGACCCGTTTCAGCTTTAGCTACATGTTCGTTTACCCTATAAACATAACCGAATTGACCCGTATCATGTAATGCAGGATTTCAAGTATTGATACAAGCAGTTGAGCAGTTAATTAGAAACTCACCATCCGAAAAGATGAGTGATGTTCAGTTGGTATGGTTGTATGCAATCATGTTGACTGCAACTGGGGTCAAACTCGTACTTTACATTTACTGTAGAAGCTCTTGTAACAAGATTGTTCGGGCTTACGCCAAGGTCCTCGTACAATCTATCTTTAGCTTTAAAAATAATCCTTTCAAGTCAATACGTGAAGCAAATTACAAAAATACCCTTTTTATTCATTTGGGCCACCCTTTAAATGTAGTAAACTTATCAAGTGCATTGTTTTGAGTAACAGGACCATTATTTTGATGTGGTGACAAATGTGGTTGGTTTAGTTGCTGCGGTTCTTGGCGACGAGTTTTATTGGTGGATTGATCCTGCTGGTGCTATTATTCTTGCTGTCTACACAATTACCAATTGGTCTGGAACCGTTATAGAAAATGCAGGTTTGTATCTCATCTCATACATCTTTCTTCTATCAAATTAGATTATAATGCATGCAGACGAATAAAGAGTGTTTGCTAACAATATATTAAATGCACTGATAAGTTGATGCAATCTTGTGGCTCAAAAGCATAGCTTTGTTAACTGTTAATGACAACAAACGTCTTAAATACTGTTAAATTATGAATACAGAATCATTTTCAGACTAAAATTTGTAATCATCTCGCTTTGCAGTTTCACTAGTCGGGCAGTCAGCACCTCCTGACTTTCTACAGACACTTACATATCTAGTCTTGAGACACCATCCTAAAATCTCGCGCGTGGACACCGTTCGGGCATACACATTTGGCGTTCTCTATTTTGTTGAGGTAGTTGGTTATTTATAAACGGGTCAATTCGGGTTACGTTGTGTCCGTCAAAAACTTTATTTTATGTTATATTCTAATGCCTCTGGTTTAAAACAGGTTGACATAGAATTGCCTGAAGATCTGCCATTGAAAGAAGCTCATGGGATTGGGGAGTCGCTGCAAATCAGGATAGAAGAGCTACCAGAAGTGGAGCGCGCGTTTGTTCATCTTGATTATGAGTGTGATCACAAACCAGAGCACTCTGTTCTTAGCAGACTTCCCAATACTCAGCCTTGATTATAGGGTTTGTAGTTGCATGGATTGAGTTTTAAGTCTAGGCGCATGGAGGACCCGGGTGGGTTCGGTTAGGTGTTTCGGTCAATTAAAGGCAGGTGGTTCACTCTTTCGGGTAGGTGTTTCGGTCAATTAAAGGCAGGTGGTTCACTCTTTCTAGTTTCTTTTGTTGAGATTTGAGTGATTGGAATCCTAGGATTTTGAATTTTTATTGAAGCTCATTTATTTAAAAATGAATTTAGGGTTGTTTTGAATTCGGAGGTAAATTATGAATTCAGGTAAGCCATCTAAAATGGAAGTGATTTTCAACGATTTAAACTGATAATAAGGAAAAATATATTAATCTTCATATACACAAATCACTGAAAATGGTGTCTTTAGCATACACATGCCTCACCTATCACTCACCACATGGGTGTATACACCATCATGTTCGGTGCCTCGTATAATTACAAGCCGTCTTTAGGAATTTATATGCTAATTTTTTTAAATTACATTAACATTGTAACAAGAAACATAACAAAAATAATAGTAATATAATCAAATACTATATAGGGTAAGGTTAGAAGAATACGACATGGAGACAAAAATGAAAAGTGTGAGAAGGATTTGTGACCACCAAAAAACCCTTTAAAAATAAATTCAATAAAATTAATAAAAAAATCATAACTCAAAATATAAATAAAAAGAAAAAAAATAAAAAAACTAAAATGTTTCCCCTGTCATTCACGTTCAAAAAAAAAAAAAAACCTGACGAAAAGACACAATGACAAAAATGAACAAAAGACACAATTAGGGGTGTTCACGGGTTGGTTTCAAACCGTGAAACAGCCCAAACCGGTCTTCGGTTTGGTTTCACGGTTGGCTTTTTTTGTTAACTTTTGGTCGGTCGGTTTCAAAAGTTTCAAACCGTAACGAACGGTTTGGTTTGTGGTTTATATCGCAAACCGGCCGTAAAAACCAGACCGGACCGTAATAGATAATTATCATTGTTGTTTTATATACTTCATTTTAGATAAATACTGAAGAAACACTAACCGGACCCCAGACAGATTACTGGTAACCTGGGGGTTGGATAGCTGTTTCCCACGAGGGGTTAGACCCTTGGAAGATGGTTCTTCTGATAACCTGCAAAACAGACACCGTGAGCTCGTCACTGAGAAGGGGGGGGGGGGGGTTCCTCCTTGTGACCACCCTCCGGCGTGAGAATCAGACTAGATTGCTCTTTAAATATAAAAGTATATTAAGAGATTGCTAGAGCAGATATCAGGTATAATATGATGATAATGTAGTAAGATCTGTTGTCTTTAGATGATCATACCATTTGGGGTATTTATAGCCGAAGGTAGGTTTCCAAGGAGGTATGGCCGGCTGCAACAGTGTTCCTGTTCATCAACAGTAGCCTACGCACGTGCCCTGCTGGTAGTTGGTGGGTAGGCAGCGGCTGATAGCGACCAGGCCTGCTTTATACTATTCCCTTTCCACCAACTGCCGGCTACGCACGTGGTATGACAGTAGTTGGTGAGTAGGCAGCGGCTTAATAGTGATACAGTACAGGAGCATGCTGCTCGCCATACTGTATCAGTGAGCTGTCGTATCCCTGATCAGATCTTTCGCCCATACCTCGTCAGGTACAGTAAAAGGTCCTTCAGTATACAGACTGGCTTATTTGGGCGGGAGTATTCCCCCTCCCGCCTCTGTGCGGGATTGCTCCCGGCTTTGCTCATTCCTTCAGGTGACACTGAATGATCGAGAGCTAAGTACCTAGTGCGTGTAGCCATGCTGCGCGGGTGGCCTTCCCTCATGGCTTGTATCCGAGGCTGCGGGAACAGGCGGAGTCCTTCACCATGGGAGGCATTTCCTGCGGGACCAGCTTGCATACTGCGCGTAAGGACGTCACGTCTCTGAGCATGGTTGGTCCTGCGGATCCAGTTGGTCTCTGCGCAGACGTCCCTGTTTAAGGTGAGTCTTGCGGGTCCAACTGGGCTCTGCTGGGACCTACCTCTTCAAGTCCCCCCAGTCCAATGTTCTTCTCATGCGTGTTTAATAAAGTGAGGTGAACTTTTGGACTTAAGCAAAGGGTTTTGAAAAGGGTTTTGTAAGGTTTTCCATGGGAAGTCCTTGTCACTTGCAGAAATGCCCGAGTTTCCTGCTTGGTCTTTGGGTATGATGCGGGTAGGTCTGTAACCTCCTCGCAAGTCAGGAGCATTGAGTCCCAGTTGTGTGGATTCTCCATGAGGTTTTGGTAGTTTTGAACATAGTGATCAATTATGTTAAAACCACCAATTCCATCCTGGAGCTTCAAACAACGTAGTTCTCAACGTTCCCGCTATGCGGGGATGTTATTTCCGTTTCCGCAAGCATTGCCCAGAAGATCCTTCCTGGTTTCAATTCCCAGCGGAGCGCTAGGTATGTGAAGGGTTTTGCCTTAACACTGTACCAGCGCTCGTCTTACGGTTACTTTACTTCCAAGGTATTCCTAGCGTCAATTCCCTGCAGGTGCTAGGTATGTGAAGGGTTTTGCCTTTACACTGTACCCGCATCCGTCTAACGGTTACTTGTTCGCCAAGGTTTACTTGGCTTCAATTCCCTGCGGGTGCTAGGTATGTGAAGGGTTTTGCCTTTACACTGTACCCGCATCCGTCTAACGGTTACTTGTTCGCCAAGGTTTACTTGGCTTCAATTCCCTGCGGGTGCTAGGTATGTGAAGGGTTTTGCCTTTACACTGTACCCGCATCCGTCTAACGGTTACTTGTTTGCCAAGGGGTAAGGGGTATTTTCCCGCTTACTTTTTAATATTTTTAAATTTTGAATTTTGAAATTCGAAGAGTTGGTGGAAAGATAAGAACAGTCCAAACCTCTGAAACGTCGTGCGACGGTTTCTTCTGACTGTCAGGACGTGCAGGAAGTTATGGTGACGTGACAGAACATGGTCATTCCAGACGCTTTTCCTGGCGCGTGGGCACGATTTTTCGGGCGCGTGGCCGCGAAATTACTGGCACACGTCTATCAACAGCTGTTGCCAGCCTGCTTTTTGCACGTGTCATAGTTTTATTGCACCTTCGATTTCTCTCTCCTCCGCATTAAATTCACCGCATAATTGCGATTAGTATATAAAGGGGGAGAGGCCCCTTTGTAATCCACACTTTCACCTCTTTTCTTCTTCTTCTTAGTGATTTCCGGCAAATACTCCCCTTTTTCAGGCAAGCATTTTCCCGAAATCACTCTTCTTTCTGCAAAAATGTCTTCTCATGATGCTGAAGCTGTAGCCGACGATAGGAGTACTGCTGGCGAGTGCCAGTGTGCTCTACTGTCGATCAGTACCAGTACATCGTCAGGAAGTTCATGCTCGAGTCTCTCGAGCCTGAGTTTCCTGAATCCCACCAGACTGTGTACGATGCCCCAGTGGCAAGATCGGGGTATATGCTGCATTCTTTGTTTATGGGAACCTTAGGTTTCCATTGACAAAGTTTATGTATCGTGTCCTGGAGAGGCACGGTGTGCACCTGACCGAGGTGCATCCGATGGCGATTGCCAAGGTCCGGCACTTCGAGTGGGTGTGCCGGATTCTGGGTATTGAGCCCTACGTGGACCGCCTGATGACCTTCTATACTTGGAGGTGCGTCCAGGGGTGGTACACCCTGACAACCCGTATTAAGGGTTTGAAGATCTGCGTGACCGAGCGCAGTCTCCGATCGTGGAAGCGGGAGTTCTTCTACATCTCTGCCCGCGCCATCCCATTGCTATGAAGTTCAAGAAGGGTCAAGCGCTTCCGAGCCTTCATGCTTCCAGTTACCAGAGGCGGAATGGTTCGCGAAGATATCCCGGGTCCAATAACCGGTTTAGCCGTTTGCGGAGTCCGGGATGGTGCTGCTGGGATGAGCCGGGTATGGAAGGATGCGTCCCGGTTTCCCATCCTTCTTGAATATGGTTTGAACTCTATTCCTTATGGTATGTCTTGTCTTTTTTGCTGATATTAGTTAATTTTCTAACTGTTTCTTTGTCTTTCAGAGGGGAATAATTTGGAGTCGCTCCTGTTCCCGCGGGAAGCTGACAGTCCCATGCGGGTGGGCACTCGTGCTCTGGACGACAATGAGTTGCCCATCCTGGAGCAAACGGCGGATAGGTTTGTGGAGGTCTATCCGCCGGGCCAAGAGATCCTGAGCCACCGGCGGCCAGGTAAGGAGATATTCTATCCTGAACCCCTCAATGCTGTACCGTTGCTGGAAATCCTTACATCCTGTCTTCTTCTGAGGAATCCGCAGATGGTCCTCCCCTTGTGCGGAAGAAGAAGGCTGCTGCCGGCGTGAAGGGGAAGGAGAAGGCCTCCACAGCTGATCCAGTGTTCTCTCTGACTCGGAGTCAGATAGTGAAGAGGTGGCGGGGAAGCCCGGTGGTGAGAAGAGCACTGCTCCGGAGGCTACGACCGTTACCTCCGGAGAACCAATGAAGACGACGGTGACCGGTACCAAGAGGCCGGCTCCATCGGGTTCCTCCCCGCCCGTCCGTACGTTCAGGGTCAAGAAACCCGTAAGTACAATCATAATGTCTTTGCAGATTTATCACTATAAATTTATCTAACACTTTCTTCTTTGTGCAGGCGTGGGTGTTGACGCATTCCGGGGGTGAACCGCAGGGGAGTATCTCCCCGCCAATGACGGTAGGCTCGGTCAGCCTTCCTGAGGCGTCGACCCAGGCGCCTGCACCTGCATCCGCTGGTCCAGTTGCTCATTCCTTTGAGCCAACTGTTCCGGCAGTGATGACGTCACCAGCCGGCTGTGAGTGCGATTTTTACAGCATCCTTCACGAAGCCGGCGGTTACTGCTGCTGCTTATAAGGCGGCGACCACGGCGGCGACCACATCGGCGACCACTGCGGCTGCCACCATGCCCGCGCCACCGGCACCGATGGCCGGACCATCAGGTACGCGCAGGGCTTCACGCCGATCTTTGCCACCTTCCCGTCTGCCTGACCTGTTGGATGGATTTCCTTTAGGTTCAGGTGATGGGTTTGGCGGCTATCGGCCTGTCATTGACCCTACAGGTGCGTAGGGTTCCTTTCTTTTTCCCTTATGTTTTTCATCATCTTTTCCTTACTGCTTTTGTTTCTTTTGCAGTGTCGGATTCCAATGAAGTGTATGTTCCTCGATGGAACATACGCCGAGGAACAACCCTTCGCACACCTGTGGAGTGCGTGGACTGGGCTCGCCACGCTGCTCCTCCGGGGTGCGTTGGGGGAAGCCATGGTTAGCTACCAGGAGGGTAGGCTAACTAATGAGCTTCGGGTTCTCCAGGCCCGGATGCAGTCCGCGCGTCGAGCTGCTTTGTCGTGAAAACGACAAGTTGAAAGCAGCTCACGCCAAGGACATATCTGAGGCGCGTGCTCTTCGGGAGAACCAACAGCTGGCGGCAGCTGCCGCCGACAAGGAGAAGGCCTTCAAGGCCCTCGAGGTTGAAGTTCAGGCGCGACTCGAGGCCCGCTCCAAGGCTGCCAAGCTGTGAATGAACAGCTTCGGCTGGCCAGGGAGACTGCGCGAACGCAACCGAGAGGGCTGCCAAGGCTGAAGCCGTTGCTGAGCCTTTGCGTGTGGAGAATGAGGAGCTCAAGGCCAAATTAGAGGCTCTCCAATGCGCTCATGATGCCTTGGCAATGGAAGATGCCAAGAAACTCCAGGAAATCCTGGACCAGAGGGGGGTGCTTGACCAGACCCAGTGGAAGCTTAAGGGCGTCGAAGAGGCTGCCGCAAAGGAAGTTTTACTTGCCAACCTTAACAAGAGCGAAGCCGAACGCGCCCATAACGAAGCTCAAGCTGCCCTCCAATGGCTTCTTCGAGAAGCGTTGCCTCAGGTATGTTTAGATTTATCTTCCCGCTTTTCTTTTGTAAGAAAAGGTTCTAATACTTGTGTTTCCTTTGTAGGTTGTGCGTCGGGTCTTTTCAGAGACCTCTTACGATGATGCTATGACCGCAGCCCTCAACGCTTCTCATGAGGATGGGGAAAAGGCCGCTTCTTGCTTGGTCTAGGGTTTGTTGAGAAAGGCGTCCCGCCTTCCAACTTCCCTTTGTTCAATGTGGATACCGAAGCCATTTATGACCAAGCATTGAACCAATACGCCGCCTTCCCGCATCAGTGGTGGAGAAGGTGGACGAAGTAGCTGCTGCTGATGATGGGTTAGCTGTCCTCAAAGCGTTCCTCGAACCACCCCGTTCTTCTGACGGAGCGGGGTCCAAGTGGAAGCGGCCCTGAAGCTTGATCCTGAAGATCCCTTCCCATTGCTAAGACTTGTATAGTTTTTTTTTTCTTTTAGGCGGGTAGTTACCCGGCCATTCTTGTATAATTCATTTGTGAAATATAAATCTTTTTGCGTATAAGATTGTTATTTCCTTCTTTGGGTTCCTTGCTTTATAAACTTATAACTTGCATACTTAGTTTAAATTAGCAATTTTCCAAGTGTTTAGAATAAGAACCTTTGAACGTGGTTGATAGTGGGTTAAAGTTTCGCTTCCTCCTTCGTGATTGTGCGGGTAGAACCGTCACTTGCACTTGGTAGGATGGCTAAACTTTAACTTTTATCTGACCTGCGTGTAGGTTTTTCTTACCTTTTGAGGATAAGTTAACCTTTGAACGTGGTTGATAATAGGTGTGAAGTTTTACTTCCTCTTTCGTGATTGTGCGGGTAAAACCGTCACTTGCACTTAGTAGGATGGCAAAACTTTACCCATACCTGACCTGCGTGTAGGTTTTTCTTACCTTATGAGGATAAGTTAACCTTTGAACGTGGTTGATAATAGGTGTGAAGTTTTGCTTCCTCTTTCGTGATTGTGCGGGTAGAACCGTCACTTGCACTTAGTAGGATGGCAAAACTTTACCCTTACCTGACCTGCGTGTAGGTTTTTCTTACCTTTTGAGGATAAACCTTTGAACGTGGTTGATAATAGGTGTGAAGTTTTGCTTCCTCTTTCGTGATTGTGCGGGTAGAACCGTCACTTGCACTTAGTAGGATGGCAAAACTTTACCCTTATCTGACCTGCGTGTAGGTTTTCCTTATCCTTTTTAAGAATTTTGTTTTGAACCGTTCGACGCGCGGTTGTCGATAGGTTAGTGTTCATTTTCCTTTCATGATTCATGCGGATAGACCGGCACTTTCATTTAATGGGATAATTGAACTCTTCTCCTTCAACTGACCTGCGTGAAGTTTTGCCACGTTATTGGGTTCGTGCGGGTAAGACCGCCTTCCCACGCAACGACTTCACGTAATGTGAATGCCGTCACCAGTGTTGGATAGTTTTAACCGTTCGACGCGCGGTTGTTGATAGGTTATTATTCAGTTTCCTTAATGATTCATGCGGATAGACCGGCACTTTCATTTTTGGGTGCTGAACTTTTTCCCCTTCAACTGACCTGCGTGAAGGTTTGTCACGTTATTGGGTTCGTGCGGGTAGGACCGCCTTCCCATGCAATGACTTCACGTAATTATGCGGTGAAAACCGGCATATTAGTGTCCAGAAAAGTATAAATGTAAAATCATCAGCTTCGATATTCTTAAAAGAGAATCATTTCCATTAGAAGTGGCTCTTGGCCTTTTCTTTACAAATTGGAATTGATTTACATGCAAACTGTGTAAATGAGCTCCCTTCCTTGTTGGGATGGGAGTGCCATCGAGCCGATACGCACCTGGTTCGGGATCTCGTTCTTTACGCAGCATGTAGTCTCGATTTTGAAGCTGGAATTGATTCGTGTTTTCCCCAGCTGGGGTTCTATACGCACCCGCCTGCTCAGCCTTTATTACGCCACGAGGTGCGCGAGCGTCCCATCTCTGACAAATGCTTCGACCATATCTTTTACATCTATGCATTCTTCAGTGTTGTGGCCCTTTGTCTTGTGAAAGTCACAGTATTTGCTCCGATCTGCATCGTGACGATGTCGGATTATTGGAGGTTTTGGCCATGGGAGCTCTTCAGTGGCGAATATCTCAGTGACGCTTTTGGTGAGTGGCGTCCATCTGGAGTTCCGGTGCGACTGTACATTATCCCTTCCGCCCAACCGATTTTGCAAGCCGGATGAGGTGTCAAAGTTTACCCTTGACTGCCAAATGCCTAGCTTTCGTTTTTTATTTAGTCGGGCGGTGAGGACGTTGTCTTCTCTCGTCCTCTGGGTGTAGAGGTTTGTGCTCTGTGGGAGATCTCTACCCAGTTGCTTCTCTGTTTCCGCATAGCGTTTTGCTGCTGTCATGATGCCATCCCATGTGGATGGCATGCCATCTTTACCCGTTAGGGTGCGGATGAGCTCTGGGTCATGTGCGCCCTGGATGAAGGCAGCGCGAACAAGATCTTCGCTGATATTGCCCAAACTTAGCTTCTTTGAGTTGAAGCGAGTGATGAAGTTTGGCAGAGATTCGTCTTCCTCTCGTATGCATTTGAGGATTGTCCATTGCTCCTCGGTATACTTCCGTTGCTGGCTGAAGTGTTGGCTAAACTTCTGTTGGAAGTCTGCCCAGTCGTAGATATGGTTGACCGGTAGACGATCGAACCATGCTCTAGCAGCCCCAACCAGCGTCATTTGGAACATGTAACACCACGTGGGTTCCGTCCAATTGCTGACGGTTGCCCCCGCTATGAACCTGTTCAAATGATCGTCTGGATCAGATATACCGTCATATGTGCCTATGTTGGGCATTTGTTTGGCACTCTTTGGGGCGATTGCTT